>NW_027591272.1:0-98000 GCF_964213995.1 Mustelus asterias
GGGCCGCCTGATCACCGCCAAAGTAAATTCAACTCCTAACAACAGCACCAGCAAAAGCATCCACAAGGCTGTTGGTCAGTTTCTGTTCTGGTGCAGACCGTGTTCCTTCGACATGTTCCACATTCCACAGTAACTATCTTAGTGATCCAGTAATCAAAAACACTTTCTCCTGGACCTACTCTTGTGACGCACATTTTTCTGCCCTATTATTTTTTTTCTGTACTCGCTAGATCGTGGCACCGTGAGAAATCCAGGGACGACAGACTTTGAGATACTGCTCTTTAACTGTGACTCCACGATCAATATTGTTGGATATGCCCTACGACAGGCTAGGGATAGAAGTAACCTGTCGTAGAAACCAGAAGCATGAGTCGGCCATTCGGCCCTTCGAGTCTGCTCCACCATTGGTTTTCATCATGGCTGATCATTGAATTCAAGACACTCATCCCCCCTTCCCTAAATACCCCTTGATCCCATTAGAACCGAGAGCTTTTTTAATTTCTTCCTGAAATCAGACATTTTGGCCTCAACTACATTCTGTGGTAGTGCATTCCATACATTCACCACGCTCTGGATGAATAAATTTCTCCTCACCTCAGTTCTAAAACGATTATCACTTATAATCGAACAATGACTTTTAGTTCTGGATCCCCCACCATTGGGGACACGCTTTCTGAATCTACATTCTCTAAACCTGTTCGGAATTTATAGGTTTCTATAAGATTAAACATCACTCTTTTAAACTCCAGTGAATATAATCCTGACCGACTCAGTCTCTGCTCATGTGCAGACCTGCCTTCCCAGGAATCAACCTGGTAAACCTCCGCTGTACTCCCTCTATACCAAACACATCCTTCCTCAGATAAGGACACCAAAACTGCACTCAATACTCCAGGTGTGGCCTCACCAAAGCTTTGTACAATTGTAGCAAAACATTCCTGTCCCGATACTCAAGTCCTCCCGCCATGATGGCCAATACCCCATTTGTCTTCCTTACCGCCTGCTGTACCTGCGTGCTTACCTTCAGCGATGGATGCACAAGGGCACCAAAGTCTCACTATGCATCCTCCTCGCTCAATTTGCACACTTTCAAGGAATAATCCGTCTTCCCATTATTGCAAACAAAAGTAGATAACCTCATACTTATCCAAATGATGCTGCATCTGCAATGGATATGCACACACACTGAGCCTGCACAAATTACGCTGAAGCATTTTTGCATCCGACTCAATGTTAATTCTCATACCCATATTTGCATCATCTGCAAATTTGGTGATGATATATGCAGTTCCCTCTTCCAAATAATTAATAATAGGGTGGTGAGTGTCTGGAACAAGCTTCCAGGAGTAATAGTAGAGACAGGTAAAATTTTGTCTTTTAAAAAGCGTTTAGAGAGTTACATGGGTAATATTGCTACAGAGGGATATGATCCAAATCCGGGCAATTGGGAATAGCTTAGTGGTTAAAAATACGGTGGCATGGACAGGTTGGGCCGAAGAGCCTATTTCCACGCTGTAAGCCTCTATGACTCTTTGATTCTAATTAATGTGAACATTTGGGTTCCTATCACAGATCCCTTAGAAACCCCATTTGTCACTGACAACCAATCAGAAAAGACCTAATTATGCCTACTATCTGCTCCCTATCTGTTTACCAACTTTCGATCCATCTCAAGACATTAACTACAATCCCATGTGCTTTAACGTTTCAAAGTTGTCTGTCATGTGAGACCTTCTCGAAAGCCTTCTGAAAGTCTTCATAAACCACATCCGTTCGATCAACTCTACCAGTTACTAGTTACATTAAAGTATGTGATGAGATTTCTGATGAATATCTGTGCTCCAGGAGAATGGCCAGTACACTTAACATATGCTAAAACATTGAATGTATTCAAGAGGCGGCTGCATATAGCAGTTGGGGCGAATAGGATCAACAGCTATGGGGAAAAAGGAGGATTAGGCTATTAAGTTGGATGATCAGCCATGATCGTAATGAATGGCAGAGCAGGCTCGAAGGGCCAATTGGCATCCTCCTACTCCTATCTTCTATGTTTCTATGTTTCTATAGGCTGGTACACTATGAATGTTTCGATGAGATATGGGAGTGGTTGGGGGGGTGGGGGGGGGGCGGGGGCGGAGAGGATTGAATTGCATGATCAGCCAGGATCATAACGATTGATAAAGCAGTCTCATAGGACGTAAGTGCCTCTTCGGCTCCTATTTTCATTGTTTCATTACTGAGGCTCCTTAAGAACATAAGAAATACGAGCCGGTGTAGGCCATCTCACGCCTTCTCGAGTGGTCCCTCAAGACTTCTCTGCCATTCAATAAAATCATAGCTGATCTTTTCGTGGACTCCGCTCCACGTACACGCCCGCTCAATATAACCTTTAATTCCTTTACTGTTCAAATATTTATTTATCCTTGCCTTAAAAAGAGGTAGCCTCAACTGCTTCACTGGGCAGGGAATTCCACAGATTCACAACCCTTTGTGTGAAGAAGTTCCTCCTCAATTCAGTCTTAGATCTGTTCCCCCTTATTTTGAGGCTATGTTCCAGTTTCACCCGCAAGTGGAAACAACTTCCCTGCTTCTATCTTATTTATTCCCTTCATAATCTTATGTTTCTATAAGATCTCCCCTCATTCTTCTGAATTCCATTGAATATAGCCCCAGTCTACTCAGTCTCTCCTCATAAGCCAACCCGTTCAACACCGGAATCAACCTAGTGAATCTCCTTTGCAACCCCTCCCGTGTCAATATATCCTTTCGCAAGTAAGGAGGACAAAATTGTACACAGGACTCCAGATGTGGCCGCACCAGCAGCTTATACAACTGCAACATAACCTCGCTGTTTTTAAACTCCATCCCTGTAGCAATGAAGGACAAAAAGGCGGCGGCTAAGAGGGGATCTTATTGAAACATATAAGATGATTAGAGGTTTAGATAGGGTGGATAGTGATAGCCTTTTTCCTCTGATGGAGAAATCCAGCACGAGGGGGCATGGCTTTAAATTGAGGGGGGGTAGTTATAGAACCGATGTCAGGGGTAGGTTCTTTACCCAGAGGGTGGTGAGGGATTGGAATGCCCTGCCAGCATCAGTAGTAAATGCGCCTAGTTTGGGGGCGTTTAAGAGATCCGGAGATAGGTTCATGGACGAAAAGAAATTGGTTTAGGTTGGAGGGTCACAGTTTTTTTTTTAACTGGTCGGTGCAACATCGTGGGCCGAAGGGCCTGTTCTGCGCTGTAATGTTCTATGTTCTATGTTCTAAAATTCCATTTGCATGCTTAATTACCTGCTGCACCTGCAAAACAACTCTCTGTGATTCTTGCACAAGGACACCCAGGTCCCTCTGCACAGCAGCATGCTGCAATTTTTTACCATTGAAATAACAGTCCATCCAGTTTGCTGTTATTCTTACCAAATTAGATGACCTCACATTTACCAACATTATACTCCATCTGCCAGACCGTCGCCCACTCACTGAGACTATCTATATCCCTTTGCAGACTTTCAGCGCACTCTGCACACTATGCTCTCCCCTCAACTTAGTGTCGTCTGCAAATTTTGACACACCACACTTGGTTCCCAACTCCAAATCATCTCGGTAAGTCGTAAACAATTGCGGTCTCAGCACTGATCCCTGAGACACAGCACTAGTCACTGATCGCCAACGAGAAAAACACCCATTTACCCCCAATTATTGCTTTCTGTTATTTAACCAATCCTATATCCATGCTAATACATTACCCGGAACACCGTGCATCTTTATCTTATGCAGCAGCTTTTGGTGCAGCACCTTGTCAAATGCCTCTGGAAATCCAGATACATCACATCCACAGGTTCCCTATTGTCCACTGCGCATGTAATGCTCTCAAAGAATTCCACCAAATTAGTCAAACATGACCTGCCCATCATGAACCCATGCTGCGTCTTGCCAATGGGACAATTTATGTCCAGATGCTTCTTCCTTGATGATAGATTCAAGCATTTCCCCTACTACAGAAGTTAAGCTAACCGGCCTATAGTTACCTGCCTTTTGTCTACCTCCTTGTTTAAACAGTGGTGTCACATTTGCTGTTTTCCAATCTGCGGGAAGCACCCCGGAGTCCAGCGAATTTTGATAAATTACCACTATTGCATTTGCTATTTCGCCCGCCATCTCTTTTAGTACCCTGGGATGCATTCCATCAGGGCCAGGAGACTTGTCTACCTTTAGCCCCACTAGCTTGCCAAACACTACCTCTGTCGTGATAACGATAGTTTCTAGGTCCTGACCTGCCATAGCCTTCTTGTCATCAATTGTTGTCATGTTATTTGTGTCTTCCACTGTGAAAACCGACACAAAATGAGGAAGTGGAGGGATGGTTTGATAAGTTTGCCGACGACACGAAGGTTGGTGGGGTTGTGGATAGTCTGGAGGGATGTCAGAGGTTACAGAGGGACATAGATAGGATGCAAGACTGGGCGGAGAAGTGGCAGATGGACTTCAACCCAGATAAATGCGTAGTGGTCCATTTTGGCAGGTCAAATGCGATGAAGGAGTACAATGTAAAGGGAAAGACTCTTAGTACGGTAGCGGGTCAGAAGGACCTTGGGGTCCGGGTCCATAGGACTCTAAAATCAGTCCCGCAGGTGGAGGAGGTGGTTAAGAAAGCGTATGGTGTGCTGGCCTTTATCAATCGAGGGATTGAGTTTCGGAGTCCGGGGATAATGATGCAGCTGCATAAGATCCTCGTCAGACCCCACTTGGAGTACTGTGCTCAGTTCTGGTCGCCTCATTACAGGAAGGATGTGGAAAAGATTGAAAGGGTGCAGAGGAGATTAACAAGGATGTTTCCTGGATTGAGTGGCATGCCTTATGAGGATAGGCTGAGGGAGCTCGGTATTTTCTCCTTGGAGAGACGAAGGATGAGAGGAGACCTAATAGAGGTATATAAGATGTTGAGAGGCATAGATCGGGTGGACTCTCAGAGGCTTTTTCCCAGGGCGGAAATGGCTGCTACGAGAGGACACAGGTTTAAGGGGCTGGGGGTTAGGTACAGGGGAAATGTTAGGGGGAAGGTTTTCACACAGAGGGTGGTGGGTGAGTGGAATCGGCTGCCGTCAGTGGTGGTGGAGGCAAACTCAATAGGGTCTTTTAAGAGACTCCTGGATGAGTACATGGGACTTAATAGGATGGAGGGTTCTCGGTATGCCTGACAGGTAGGGATATGTTCGGCACAACTTGTGGGGCCGAACGGCCTGTTTTGTGCTGTAGTTTTCTATGTTTCGATGTTTCTATGTAAAATACCTATTCAATGCCTCAGCCATTTTCTCATTTCCAGTTATTACATCCCCCTTCTCATCCTCTAAAGGACCAATGTTTACTTTAGCCACTCTTTTTCCTTTTATATATTTGTGGAAACTTTTGCTGTCTGTTTTTATATTCTGAGCCAGTTTGCTCTCATAAATCATCTTAGTTTTCTTTATACCTATTTTCGTGGCTTTCTGGTGACCTTTAAAGATTTCCCAATCCTCTAGTTTCCCACTCACCTTTGCCATTTTGTATGCATTTTCTTTTAATTTGATACCCTCCTTTGTTTCCTTAGGAATCCATGGCTGATGATCTTTTTCTACAGTCCTTGCTTATCATTGGTATATATCCTTCAACAATGTTTGCTATTTCCATGCAGCCGCATGGCGTCAGGAAAAACATGGCCAACCAAACCAACGGCAGATAACCTGTCTGAGCTAATGAATCGACACTGGGCCATTTTGAACTTGGCTTGAATGTAACAATGACAAGATAAAGGGCGTACGATGTGCAGTGGCACAAAAAAGACTGTACCGTCTACAATGGCTTTAAAACTTACATCTTAGCAGCATCTGTGGTAGAGAAAGAGGGTAATGTTTCAAGCTGTATGATACATATTCACAACTACATAGAGGTAATGGCATGAAAGCACCATGTTGCAGATTCTGGAAAGCTGAAATGAAAAGAAAATAATTAGCACTTTTTAAAAAACTGCAGCAGGTCTGTCAGCATCTGTCGAGATAGAATCAGTTTTAAAGTTTCGAGTGCGTCACGTTCTTCCTGAAGTGGAAATGCTAAGCGTTGGATGCTATTTAAATATGAATTGGAGGTGGAGCAAAACAAATTGTAAGCGATAGGTTGAATGGGGGAAGAGATTCACTGACAGAGATATTATGGAACACAGGATAACGTGGTTGGTAATTATAGTACAGAGGGTGAAAACATTGTGAAAGTGTGTGTTCGAAGAACAACGTGAAGATCAGCGCCGTCTGAAAGCAAAATATAAGAACAAGGTGCAGCCTGAAACTGGGGGCACGGAACTCAATGAAGGACAGAGTTCAGGGGCCGAAGTAAGTGAACTCACTGTTGTGTCCAAAAGTCTGTACAGTGTCGAATCAGAAGATGAGGCGTTTTACCTTCAGCAAGCGTCGTGTTTCACTGGAGCATTGTCACAGACAATTATTTGATTTGGAAAACAATTGAAAGATCAAGGTCATGTTTGTGGACTTATTGAAGGCTTCTGCAAAGTATTCACCAAGTCAACACCCTCCAGTGTAACTGAAGCCTTTTTTGCGATTAGCGAATGCAAGAAAGTACAGGGCGGCACGGTAGCACAGTGGTTAGCACTGCTGCTTCACAGCTCCAGGGTCCCGGGTTCGATTCCCGGCTCGGGTCACTGTCTGTGTGGAGTTTGCACATTCTCCTCGTGTCTGCGTGGGTTTCCTCCGGGTGCTCCGGTTTCCTCCCACAGTCCAAAGATGTGCGGGTTAGGTTGATTGGCCAGGTTAAAAATTGCCCCTTAGAGTCCTGGGATGCGTAGGTTAGAGGGATTAGCGGGTAAATATGTGGGGGTAGGGCCTGGGTGGGATTGTGGTCGGTGCAGACTCGATGGGCTGAATGGCCTCCTTCTGCACTGTAGGGTTTCTATGATTTCTACATTGAAATAGCATGAAAATGATTGCTTCACCGAGAAGGGATGTTGGAAACTTGGCCTTTGAGGAGGAAAGAGGGCCGAGTCAACGGTTACACCACCTGCTGTTGAATGGAAAGGCTCCAGGTGAATGAAATCAGGGGTTGTGGCGATAGCGGATTTCTTTTTCTCGACATAAGAATCCACTGATGGCCATGAAACCATCATCGATTGTCGGAAATAAATCCATCTGGTTCACTAATATCCTTTGGGGAAGGAAGTCTGCCGTCCTTACCTAATCTGGCCTACATGTGACTCCAGAGGAACAGCAATGTGGTTGATTTTCAATGATGGCTGCTCAGCGAAGCTCATGTCTCACAAATAAACAAAATAAAAAGCAGTATTATGTTTTGTTCAAGAGGGAGTTGGCACTTGGCCCTTGCGGGCAAATGGATAAAGGGATATGGAGGGAAAGCGGGAGTGGGACACTGAAATTGCTTGATCAACCATGATCATATTAAATGATGGTGCAGCCTACTCCTGCACCTTCTTTCTGTGCTTCTGTGTTTCTATGACCTGTGCTGTCACAGAGGGAATGGTTTCTCAGAGCTGAGAAGTTGAAGGGCTGGGTGGGGTTCATGTTGGCATGACAGTCGATTTGGCAAAAATCGTGGAGGGGACCCTTGCAATCTGGGTTCTCGTGGGCTGAATAGTGAGTTCAAATTAAAGCCTAGCGTTTATGTGAAAAAAAAAGGCATGGATGAGGGCAGACTTGAAGGAAATGTTGGTTGAGCCTCTGAGGGTCGGGGGCGGGACGGAATGGGTTCGTGCGCGGCTGTAAACATTCGACCTAAGGAAAAAAAGGTAACGGATCAATGAATAATGGCGCTTCTTATATAATGTGGAATATACTCTTGAAAGGATCTTGAAGTACAATAACAAAATATTGCTGCATAATGCCACTGCTAATGGAACAGGCCGAGTCCAAAAGGAGAAACTGCCTCTGGCAGTTAGTGAGAAAAGCAACATAACTGAATATTGTTTTGTATTCTTACTATTAGCAACGATAGGTACACCTCCAGGTGGAAAATACTTTCCACCTTTACTCTGAGGATATCTCTCCTTCATTATGGTACGTGGTTTTGCAATGTGATCAGTCTTTTAAGTTAAAGTTGGTCTGGTGGCTCAATTTTCGAATCAAACTTTGAGATGTGTGCTGTTCAGCCGCAACAGAGTTTAATTCAATATCAATATTTTAAACCATGACCTGGAATTTCCCTCAATCCCCCATTTCCATCGCCCAACCCCGGCTAGTTGCACCGTGTAGAAAAACAAAATATTCCGATGGTATCTCCATTCAGAAGAAATGGGAGGTTCCAACCCTCTTGAAGTTACAACACTGAACTACAAAGTGTAACCCGTCAATATTATGATGGTATACGAATTAGGATTGGCATTTTCGGGCCGAAAGCTAACCATAGCTTACATAGACAAACTTAAGCGCCTGTCTGCTGAGAAATGGGAAGTTAAAGACTTGACTTGATCTGATTTCGAGTAATGGCAGCTGCAATACACAAAGCTCAGTAAAGTATATGATGAACTGCCCAGCTCTTAATATTTAGCTTCTCTGCTTGTCTGGCAGCATTATGACATCTTCTTTGGTTGTAAGACAAACTCCAGACCTACCAACTGTCTCGGCCATTTAAGGCGATGTAGTTATTGATCCTTTCTGTTTCAACCCGGTAGAGGCAACGTATTAATAATTTTCAGCGTTAAATGCTGAATGCATTCAGAACGCCAAGTAGCCAAACTTTGTGATAATGTTTGTGAAAGTTACTTGGACTTCTAATTCCTGTTTGATCTGGGGAGAGCTTTGAGCACTAATAACGGTCATCAATTCTTAAATTACTTTTAATTGGCATGAGCTCTCGAAGTGGGGATAAAGCTGCTGAACTAACTTTTCACCAATTGAAATGGTATTGCAAGACATAATCAAATATCATCAAAGTACATCCTGAGTCAAGAATATACAAATAAGGATTCCAGAAATCTTAACTTTTCTCCTTCACTCCAATGGTGGCAGCTCTCCTGAAAACGGTTCTATCACCATAGTGAATAGAAAGGCTTCGACTGTTCTCTTAACATGCAGAATATAATTGTGTACATTTCGCGTCATGACGACTGAGGAAGAATATGTTGGCCTTGGATGAATTCCTGTGAATGTTAACAGGATTTTAAGAGTGAAATTATGAGGACAAATTGAACAACGTCTGCTTCCAAACGATAGAAAATGGCCGTTTAAATCACGATTTACTTCTGGCTCTGAGGATTTTGAAAACAAATGATACTGTGGATAGAATTAACCTGTTCTCTGCATGGGGGAACCTTGGACAAGATTAAACCAGCATTTGAAATAGAATCAAGCCATTCGGAATTGAAGAAATAAATTCGTACTTTAGTCACTGAAGTACTTTAGAAAAAAAAGCATACATATTTTGAAAATTTAAGATGGACAGTTTTTTTTTGAACAATGATCACAGCGCGATAGTGTCTAAGTAATTTTTTAGATCTAGGATAAATCAGGTCAGCTACGGCTCATGCAACGGTCACATAACTCAGCATTGAGATGGTTAAGAAATCTCAGAAACCTCTGAAACCTCAGAAATAGCAGAGGATGATGCCAAAATCAGAGAAAGTCTCTGATTAAAATCAACACCTCGCCACTCCTGATCTCTATTATCCGGGTTAGTGCTCAGCTTCACCTCAGTCCTGATATTAACATTAACATTTATTGAATCTGATATGAGAAATTCCAACAGCGATGCAGCCTCAGACAGTGTGGAGGAAAATGTCGAGATATGAACATAATTCGAGATGCCGGTGCAGGAGCCAGACTCAAATTCGCAAGTGGTAACCCTAAAACCATCAGCAGTTGCTAATGTGGAGCTTTGCTGAATCATTGAATGTTAGAAACCAGAACAAAAACACTGAAGCTGTGAGATTAAAATAAGTAGATTGATGAAGAAAATCGTTCAATAATACACCGCTTATATTCCTGTTAATAATTCGATGTTACATGATTTCATTTAACAAATTAATAAATTGACACTTTAAGATCAGTCAGTAATGTTTTAGTATTTGAGTAACTGAAATAACTGACGTATTTGTGTAAATGTGGTACTGGCAATGCTAATAAGCAATAGATCTACTTTTATCGTGTAATCATAAGGACTTAATTCATTAAAAGGGACATTGTCAGTAACACAACATAATTACTTTTACACTGTAATAACATGAGGCATTCACATACTGCCACATATAATAATTGTCTTCAATCTGCAGTAAAAGTATGATACTTCACCAACAATAGGGCAATGGCACGACATTAACACTGCAACAATGGTGTGATTAATCGCCACCGTTAAGTGTCATAGACACAATATATCTATGTTAACACTGTAATAACGGTTGGACAATTCACCAGAATCAATCACACAATATATCTATATTAACATTGCAATAACGGTGCGATAATGGACCCTCAGTGACAGTATCAATCGCGCAGTATAACGATGTTTACATTGCAATAGCAATATGGCATTAAGCTGTGTAAGAGTGTCAAAAGCACAACATCACTTAAATTTCACCGAGATAACAATGTTATTATCAAACCACAGAAAAACAGTTCATCAGGTAGTATAGTCATATTTGCAAAATTGTATTCTAGTTGTTCAGGGAATAAGTTGTACATTTAAAGGATGAACTGTTGTTGCTCAAGGGACATAGTATACCGTTAAAGGTAAAATTTAAAAGTTTATATGAGCAAGCCATGGTGGTGAAGAGTTTCAAATGAAAATGTTAATGCAAAGAAAATATACCATTAATAGGAATAAACAGTATCGTCATAATGCAGAACAGATATGTTTGAAACCTGTAACATCATTATGTAAAAAAGGACAAATTGTGTTGCCTCAAAGGGCAAAGGTCCCCCTTTAAAAAAAGTCACTTTAACGTGGTGAAAGCATAGTACAGTGCAGAAGCGCTACTTGTAAATGTTTCAAGTGATCTACCTAAACAGCCATTTTAGAGCTCATAGGTATTGTAATGCATTATCTGGAAATCCGATAGCTGCGAGGAAAGGATAGTAAACGGCAAACACCAGGCCACTTGGTATTCTATGCATTTCTGTCAGAAACTCTGAGCTTCTTCGATATTATATGAGCAGATTGCCACGTTTACACCGAATGTCGTGCGGCACGGTAGCACAGTGGTTAGCACTGCTGCTTCGCAGTTCCAGTGGACCTGGGTTCAATTCCCGGATTGGGTCACTGTCTGTGTGGAGTTTCTGCATGGGTTTTCTCCAGGTGCTCCGGTTTCCTCCAACAGTCCAAAGATATGCGGGTTAGGTTGATTGCCCCTTAGTGTCCTGAGATGCGTGGATTAGTGGGTGGGATACGAAAGTAGGGCCTGGGTGGGATTGTGGTCGGTGCAGACTCGATGGGCCGAATGGCCTCTTTTTGTAATATCGGGTTTCTACGATTCTACGAATGTTAGGCTCCAGGAGGATTAACAAATCGTTCGATTTTTTCACATTAATTATGATAATTGGAACAAACAGATTAATGAGGCTGCCGCCAGGCACACATATATATATACTGATAGTTAGGAGTGTTTCTCAGTTGACCTGGCACGGTTCCGTGTGCAACACTCAGATTTCAATTATATGCCTTCATGAAAATTAATTGTAATCTTAATAGGAGCCTGCAATATTTAAAGAAACATTTATACCTAAGAGGATTATTAATCAATGTGTTTAAAATTTCATTTGCATCAGTTACTTTTGATGATGAATATCTGTTGGATGTGGCATTGCAAGTTTCACAGGAGCCGCAGTGATCAGGTTGGTGAGTTTTGGAAATTGAATGAGCGGTTTGTGGGAATGTTTCACCTCACTGTCGATCCAGTTAACAGCAATCGGTATTTTCGTTGTCTGAAGATGCCGCTCATGTTACACTTAATCATGACCTTTTGTCAGAGAAACTTGTTTTTGATGAAGGAAACCTCAGGCGATGAGGGGTAAGAAACTATTTGACTGGTGGTCTGGTGGATTGGATTCGAGCAGTTTTCTCCGTGGCCCGAGTTTGATTCCGGATCAGATTAAGCAGATGTTATTTGCTATCCACCAACCTGTTAAACGAACCGGAATTTGTCCCAGAAGTAACAGAGTTCTGCCACAATCAGTGTATTGAGAGATCTTGTTTTACACCAGAGCTGAAAATGTCGCATGGTTCAATAGGTCGAGAAAAATAGAGACAGAAAGAGTGGGACAGTGATAGGCCTTAAAGCGATAAAACTGTTGTTTCAAGGTAACATCTGGGTGGTAATGAGCCTCATTTTACTGTTTACATTGACATAAATATCTCCCAGAACTGGGTCCAAATCGCGGGCTAAGTGACATCAAAATTCCTCCCTAAATGTACTCAGTCCAACGAGTCACAGGAGATGAACACATGGTAAGAAGCTTAAAGAAAGTTTGAATCACTCGGGTATTGCGCAAATACTGCTCGGAGGTTCAGTGAGCGGCATATAACTTCCCTGCGTTTTCCTGAGCCTGTGCTCAGAGTATTGAGGTGGAGGGGAAGGGGAGGGGGGGAAAGGGGTGAGGGTGTGGGAGTGGTGGGGGTGGGGGGGATGGATGGGGGAGGGGGAGGGGAGGGAGAGGGGGGTGGGAGAGGGGGAGGAGGGGGGAGGGAGGGGGTGACCCCAGTTGTGTCCCAGGGATGGACAGTGATCCGCTGATTGAAGCTGCAGTTGTCGCTTTCCACTGGAAGTCTGTGACTGGAGGCTGTGGGATTAAATCCTGCTGCTTGTCTCTGTTCCTCCGACCAAAATACAGCATGGCAAACATTAGCTGCTTTCAACAAATCAACGGATGTTTGTCGAACTGACCAAAAAGACATATTTTTTGAACAGCCTTGGGATTGCATCCCAGCCTCCTTACTGACTGGACACAAAAAACAGCGCCTTTAACCACTGAATCACAGTACCACTAAGCACCACAATGCAAATATTGCTCTGAGTGACATTGGCACTGAGTTAGAATATAACAAATAGGATCAGGAATTCAAATTTTTGCCCTGAAATTCTTCGTATGTGTTGTCATGGACTTGCTTCCCTCCTGTTTAAAGTAAGATTAACACTGTCTCACCCCACAGGCGCTCAGAACATTGTTTCGTTCAATGAGGAATTCCTTTTCACTGTAACAGTTCACACAGCGGCAAGAAAGAATTGTGCCATGGCCGGCTATCAAACGACAGTAAAAGCGCTGAATCCTAACCACTGCACCACCAGGGAAGCAAACCGTGACCTTACCAATTATTTGAGGATCAGCCGTTCATTCATCGCCTTCCTTGTGGTCCCTTGCACAACAAGTTTACGAGTCAAAATGCTCTGTTATCCACAGTCACACACTGTTCCCAGTCTTGTGCACGTCGTTAAGTTTTGCAATTATTTACATTTTCGCATTGGCTTCCAGTGTGACGAGTGCAGGGCTGTGATAATTTAATATTGTTCAGTAGATTTACAAGAAGGTTCATCAAAGGTGAATGCAAACACTGCTCTTTAAATGCAGCGGACTGCAGTAAACATTAATGCAGCAGAGTGCATCATTATTCGTTTTGACAGAGGGAACGTAAATATAAAATGCTGTGGATGATTGACGGGATTGTGGAATGGGATGGATTTGTCTCCCTGCAGTTGAAACTGACACCAGCATCACTCGTGTTTTCGATCAGGAATTAATTCCAGCTCCACTTAATCCACGTGCTGGAGCAAATCTTCATTCCCTGACCAGGGATCGAACACAGGCCGCAGTGGTGAAAGCACCGAATCCTAACCACTAAACCACCAGGCAAACTACCAGCGGCAGTTAAAGCTAATTTGGCGCTTTGTTTCTATTTCAGCCTCTTCTTTTGTATGTCAGGCACAAGTCTGTCTGACAAGAATTTCTTGATAAAAACAAATTTACTGCGGATGCTGGAATCTGAAACAAGAACAGAAATTGCCTGAAATTCTCAGCAGGTCTGACAGCATCCGTTGAGAGAGAATAGGGCCAATGTTTCAAAGTCTGGATGACCCTTCATCAGAGTTGAAGGCAAAGAAATTTGGACGAGATTTATATTGTCCGGGTGAGGGAGATGGGTGTGGGGTGGGTGACGAAGGTGTCCCAGGTAAAATTTAAGGGTAATTAGAGGTGATCATCGCTGAGAAGGGTGCTAATAGCTGTCCATTGAGATAGCGGAATGTCGAAATGGAAGGAGGAAGGGCGACCGAGGGGATGTAACAGATGGTCTGATTAGGGTGGAGGGAGAGAGGGAACAAGGTGGAAAGAGAGATTTTAAGCAAACAATGCAAGAAATGGAAATTAAAAAAAATAAAAATACATAAAAGGACATGTAAAATAATAAAAAATAATAAATAAGGTTAAATTACATCATAGAACATAGAACACAGAAAGCCACAGCACAAACAGGCCCTTCGGCCCACAAGTTGCGCCGATCACATCCCCACCTCTAGGCCTATCTATAGCCCTCAATCCCATTAAATCCCATGTACTCATCCAGAAGTCTCTTAAAAGACCCCAACGAGTTTGCCTCCACCACCACCGACGTCAGCCGATTCCACTCACCCACCACCCTCTGAGTGAAAAACTTACCCCTGACATCTCCTCTGTACCTACCCCCCAGCACCTTAAACCTGTGTCCTCTCGTAGCAACCATTTCAGCCCTTGGAAATAGCCTCTGAGAGTCTACCCTATCCAGACCTCTCAACATCTTGTAAACCTCTATCAGGTCACCTCTCATCCTTCGTCTCTCCAGGGAGAAGAGACCAAGCTCCCTCAACCTATCCTCATAAGGCATGCCCCCCAATCCAGGCAACATCCTTGTAAATCTTCTCTGCACCCTTTCAATGGCTTCAACATCTTTCCTGTAATGAGGTGACCAGAACTGCGCGCAGTACTCCAAGTGGGGTCTAACCAGGGTCCTATAAAGCTGCAGCATTATCTCCCGACTCCTAAACTCAATCCCTCGATTAATGAAGGCCAGTACGCCGTACGCCTTCTTGACCGCATCCTCCACCTGCGAGGCCGATTTAAGAGTCCTATGGACCCGGACCCCAAGGTCCTTCTGATCCTCTACACTGCTAAGAATGGTACCCTTCATATTATACTGCTGCTTCATCCCATTGGATCTGCCAAAATGGATCACCACACACTTATCCGGGTTGAAGTCCATCTGCCACTTCTCCGCCCAGTCTTGCATTCTATCTATGTCTCGCTGCAACTTCTGACATCCCTCCAAACTATCCACAACACCACCTACCTTGGTGTCGTCAGCAAACTTACCAACCCATCCCTCCACTTCCTCATCCAGGTCATTTATGAAAATGACAAACAGCAAGGGTCCCAGAACAGATCCCTGGGGCACTCCACTGGTCACTGACCTCCATGCAGAGAAAGACCCCTCCACAGCCACTCTCTGCCTTCTGCAGGCAAGCCAGTTCTGGATCCACAAGGCAACAGCCCCTTGGATCCCATGCCCTCTCACTTTCTCAAGAAGTCTTGCATGGGGGACCTTATCGAACGCCTTGCTGAAGTCCATATAGACCACATCCACCGCTCTTCCTTCGTCAATGTGTTTGGTCACATTTTCAAAGAACTCAACCAGGCTCGTAAGGCACGACCTGCCCTTGACAAAGCCGTGCTGACTACTTTTGATCATACTAAACTTCTCTAGATGATCATAAATCCTGTCTCTCAGGATCCTCTCCATCAACTTACCAACCACTGAGGTTAGACTCACCGGGTGGTAATTTCCCGGGCTGTCCCTGTTCCCTTTCTTGAATATAGGGACCACATCTGCAATCCTCCAATCCTCCGGAACCTCTCCCGTCTCCATCGACGATGCAAAGATCATCGCCAAAGGCTCCGCAATCTCCTCCCTCGCCTCCCACAGTAACCTGGGGTACATCCCATCCGGTCCCGGCGACTTACCAACCTTGATGCCATTCAATAGTTCCAACACATCCTCTTTCTTTATGTCCACATGCTCGATCCTTTCTGTCCACCGCAAACCAGCAGTACAACCACCCAGATCCCTTTCCACCGTGAATACCGAGGTAAAGTATTCATTAAGCAGCTCCGCCATTTCTAACGGTTCCGCACAAACTTTTCCCCCTTCACCTTTTAAGGGTCCTATGCCTTCACATCTCATCCTTTTACTCTTGACATATTTGTAGAAAGCCTTGGGATTCTCCTTAATCTCACCTGCCTTCTCATGACCCCTTCTCGCTCTCCTAATTTCCTTCTTAAGCTCCTTCCTACATCCCGTATACTCCTCTAAATCCTTAACACCTCCTAGCTCTCTGAACCTTCTGTACGCCTCTCTTTTCTTATTCACCAGGTTCATCACAACCTTCGTGCACCACGGTTCCCGTACCCTACCAACACCCCCGTCTCATCGGAACGTTGTCATGCAGAGCTCCAGACAAACATTCCTTGAAAATCCTCCACTTTCCTTCGGTACTTTTCCCCAAGAATGCCTCCTTCCAATTTACCCGTCTAATTTCCTCCCTGATGACACTGTATTTCCCTTTACTCCAGAGAAACACTTTCCTAGCCTGCCTGATCCTATCTCTTTCCAATGCTATCGTGAAGGAGATAGAATTATGATCGCTATCCCCAAGATGCTCACCCACCGAGAGATCCTCCACCTGTCCAGGTTCATTAGCCAGCACCAGATCAAGTACAGCCTCTCCTCTAGTAGGCTTATCCACATACTGTGTCAGGAAACTCTCCTGGACACATCTAACAAACTCCTCTCCATCCAAACCCCTAGCCCTCGGGATATTCCAATCTATGTTTGGGAAATAAAAAATAAATGTAAATGGGATGAAGATGTAGGAGAGGAGATGCTCTGATGTTGTTGAACTCAATGTTAAGTCTGGAGCGCAGTAAGTGCCGAATCAGGGAATCAGGAGATGTTTCCCCAGTTTGCATTGGAGTGCATAAGTAACTGACGGACTTGTGGAACCAGTTTGATTTGTTCTCCAGTAAATTGGATCTGCTTCACTTACAGAAGCTGCGGTGTTTCTGGAGTGTCGTGGTTATCGCGTTCGCCTCCCACGCGAAAAATCTCCGGTTCAAAAACAAGCAGAAACGTTTCGAATTGTTTTTTATGTCTAAATTATTCAGATTTCAGAATTATTCTCCTGTCTCACGGAACATTAATTGAACTGTTGAGTTATTGCAGCATTTCAGTCGGGAATTATTCGGTAACGAGAACAAAAGAAAGTTCTGTAATTGAGAGCAAGATAGGGTGGATTAACTGACTCAAGGAATCGTGGACAAGGGCAACATTGAGCTGGTGATGGTGGAGTCCGGGTGGCCGAGCAGTTCCCAATCAGTGCTTTCACCCGCAGGGCCCGGGGTTTATAACATTCGATAACGGAGCAGAGCATTTTGAATTTGTTCCGTTTGTGTGGCAATTGGATTTGAGCACAAGGAAAGAGATTACAATTATGATTAGTTTTTTACTGTAATCATTAAATAATGTATCATGATTGGATGAATATGTCTCAAGAGAAAGTGGCCTGAAATGAAGCAATGACTAAAGCGATGATGACCAACTTATTGCACATCTGTCGTATCAGCTTCACTGGAAGTCTCATGGTCAGGATTCAGTACGGTGGCCGGTTTGATTTCCAACCACTGAGAGAATAAGTTTCCATAATTCTTCATTGAATGGAAACACACCTCACAGCGTGAGTGAAGGGCGAAGTAAGATTAATCTTCCAGCTGGATGAACTTGTATCAGAGTTGGAAATGTCAGAGATTTAATGTAAACAATAAGTTCTGAAGAAGAATCAGAAGACAGACACAAGGCAGTGAACACTGAAACTAACTGACACATCTCAAATCCTGCCGCTTTCAAGACACATCTTTGAACTTCCTGCTCGCCATCTCAGACATTTCCCATGAATCACCCTGATGCTCACTCGACTGATTATCGTCGAGTAGAACATAGAACATAGAACTGTACAGCACAGAACAGGCCCTTCGGCCCACGATGTTGTGCCGAGCTTTATCTGAAACCAACATCAAGCTATCCCACTCCCTATCATCCTGGTGTGCTCCATGTGCTCATCCAATAACCGCTTAAATGTTCCTAAAGTGTCTGACTCCACTATCACTGCAGGCAGTCCATTCCACACCCCAACCACCCTCTGCGTAAAGAACCTACCTCTGATATCCTTCCTATATCTCCCACCACGAACTCTATAGTTATGCCCCCTTGTAATAGCTCCATCCACCCGAGGAAATAGTCTTTGAACGTTCACTCTATCTATCCCTTCATCATTTTATAAACCTCTATTATGTCTCCCCTCAGCCTCCTCCGTTCCAGAGAGAAGAGCCCAAGCTCCCTCAACCTTTCCTCATAAGACCTACCCTCCAAACCAGGCAGCATCCTGGTAAATCTCCTCTGCACTCTTTCCAGCGCTTCCACATCCTTCTTATAGTGAGGTGACCAGAGCTGCACACAATATTCCAAATGTGGTCTCACCAAGGCCCTGTACAGTTGCAGCATAACCCCACGGCTCTTAAACGCCAACTCCCTGTTAATAAAAGCTAACACATTATAGGCCTTCTTCACAGCTCCATCCACTTGAGTGGCAACCTTTAGAGATCTGTGGATATGGACCCCAAGATCTCTCTGTTCCTCCACAGTCTTCAGAACCCTACCTTTGACCCTGTAATCCACATTTAAATTAGTCCTACCAAAATGAATCACCTCACATTAATCAGGGTTAAACTCCATTTGCCATTTTTCAGCCCAGCTTTGCATCCTATCTATGTCTCTTTGCAGCCTGCAACAGCCCTCCACTACTCCACTACTCCACCAATCTTGGTGCCATCGGCAAATTTACTGATCCACCCTTCAGCCCCCTCCTCTAAGTCATTAATAAAAATCACAAAGAGCAGAGGACCAAGCACTGATCCCTGTGGTAATTGTGAATTTGGGCATACGGTTGGCTTCATGGCTTAAAGCGCCAGTCATCGTGCCCGAGTGGTTAAAGTGATGGATTTCCAATCTCGTTTCTCATTATTCCTGGTTTTACATGTGTGCCTCCAGAGCGAATGGAATCAAATCCATCCAAACACTGGCACGGCTTTCCATTTTCGTTCATTCACAAAAACATTCATGGAATTTGGAGTGGGAAATGGAAGGGAGGCTGTGCCAGGTTGGTGTCGCGATTGTGTCTCTCCTTAGACCTCTGCCACTCTGGGTGTGTGTCTATGTGTGGATTTCTATGCATATGTCAATGTTCTTCAGCACCACCTGGAAAACAAATAGCCTTTTTACAGTCACAAAAGTCTTCACATTAGTTCAAAAGTTGAATCATGAAATGCTAAAGAGAGCAGATCACAGTGGTAGTTTTAAACGGAGTTTGTAATATTTGGAAAGAGGTGCAGCTAAGAAGTGGAAGATATGAATTATGTTACCGATGATTGAGAGGAATGCATTGTAACTTTGGGGATTCTGTCGGTTGGTTAATTGTAAACTTTTTAATCAGAACAAGCTGAGTCACCAGATGGAAACAGCATTTATTTTCGTGCATATTAAGAAACGGTGCAAGCATTGCTACAGTAGGAGTCTGGCTCGCTTCGTCGCTAGTGTGTCAGATGTACTTTTAGAGCCGTGCTTTCAAGTCCCACGTTGTTTCTAAACTTTGCTACTTTCCTGGATGAATTCCAGGTTTTCATTCCTCCGGCAAACTGGGCTTCTCCCCGCCCACTCTTCCGCCCCCCATTTTGTGATTCTTACAGTTACTGCTTTCTGAATGAAAACTGTTTGCAATCAGTAGAAGTTAAGGAGTTTAGCTTTTAAGTCTGTGAGAAGTTTTCTTGTCATTTAGTCCCAAATTTATATCCAGAAATGCGTGATATTCCTGTCGGTGTAAACGGTTAAATCTGACCCATTATCATCCAGATTTTACCTTGTATCACCATCACTATCGGAAGTGCTTTGCATCTTATCACTGCTCTTCACTATCTGTGTTTGTTCTAGATCTGTTGCACATGTGATATTTCCAACTCGGAAGCGAAACTACAAATCTCACTCCATTGTTTCAATTCAGCCACTCACCTGATGAAGGAGCAGCGCTCCGAAGGCTCCTGATCCCAAACAAACCTGTTGGACTTTAACCTGATGTTGTGAGACTTGTTATTGTGTTTACCCCAGTCGAACGTCAGCATCTTCACGTCATGTCCACTCTTTCTGGCAGAGTTGCTTTCGATCAGGAAGTATTACAAGTTTGTTTTTCAAAAACACTAAATCTTAGCATATGGAAGCCAGCATGCGACCCTGAAAGCGCCGAACCCTAACCACGAGAGCACCAGGATCTCATCTTCCTGATTCTCCCAGATACTGATAACAGCAATGTGCATAATGCCAATTATCCACAGTTATACTCTCCTTCCTGTCTGTTAAGATTCGAAATTGTTCACATTTTCACACTCTCTTCCAATGTGACGAAAGCAGAGCTGCGATCAATTGAATTTGTTCAGCATTTTTACTACAATAAGGGTTATATCAGTTCGATGCTAACATTGCTCTTTGAATGTGGTAAGCTGCAGTGAAATGTAATGCAGTTGAGGGTGGAGTACACATTTTGACAGGAGGAACCAGCAAGGACAATGTAAATATGAATTGCTGTGGGTAATTGACGGGATTGTGCAATGGGACTGATATTTCTCCCTGATGTTCAAATTGACACAGGTATTGAACGATCATTTGTAGGGCGCTGCTCTATGCTTGGTTCCGTGGTGTAATGGTGAGCACTCTGGACTCTGAATCCAGCGATCCGAGTTCAAAAATCGGTAGAACCTTGCTTTAGTTTGCAAATGCAGATGATTGTTTGTTGAAGGGCTGTTCGTTTAATTTTTGCACAAATTATGAATCGAGCGGACAATGTGTCAGCCAGTTCAACTGCTATTACCAGGCACATTGCGAAGCCTTCGCAAGCCGTATCGAGCGACATCAGCAAAAATAGTCATATTTCACAGGTCATTTGCAGCTGCTTGGCGCATTCTGGGTTCCCTGGTGTAATGATGAGCACTCTGGACTCTGAGTCCAGCGATACGACCTCATATTTCGGCGGGGCCTTGCTTTTCTTGGCAAAGCTGATGTTTGATTTCCTGAAGGACATTTCTTTTAAATTTTTCACCAAGTACGAATCGAGAGGACAATTTGTAAGCCAGTTCAACTGCTATTACAATGCACATTGCTGAGCCTTTGGCGCCAAATGCCTGAAAGATCAGTGTTTTTCTTTTTGATTTGATTTATTATTGTCACATGTATTAACATACAGTGAAAAATATTGTTTTTGCGCGCTATACAGACAAAGCATAGGGTTAACAGAGAAGGGAAGGAGAGAGTGCAGAATGTAGCGTTACAGGCATAGCTCGGGTATAGAGAAAGATCACCTTAATGCAAGATAAGTCCTTTCAAAAGTCTGACAGCGGCAGGGAAGAAGCTGTTCTTGAGTCGGTTGGTACGTGGCCTCAGACTTTTGTACCTTTTTCCCGAAAGAAGAAGGTGGAAGAGAGAATGTTTGGGGTGCGTGGGGTCCCTAATTATGCTGGCTGCTTTGCTGAAGGAGCGGGAAGTGTAGACAGAGTCAATGGATGGGAGGCTGGTTTCCGTGATGGTTGGGCTACATTCACGACCTTTTGTAGTTCCTGGCGGTCGTGGGCAGAGCAGGAGCCATACCAAGCTGTGATCCAACCAGAAAGAATGCTTTCTATGGTGCAACAGTAAAAGGCTGGTGAGAGTCGTAGCTGACATGCTACATTTCCTTATTCTTCTGAGAAAGTAGAGGCGTTGGCCGCCTTTCTTAACTATAGTGTTGGCATCGGGAGATCAGGACAGGTTGTTGGTGGCCTGGACACCTAAAAACCGGAAGCTCTCGATCCTTTCTACTTCGTCCCCATTGATGTAGACAGGGGCATGTTCTCGTTTACGCTTCCTGAAGTCGATGACAATCTTCTTCATTTAGTTGACATTGAGGGAGAAATTATTGTTGCCACACCAGTTCATCAGATTCTCTATCTCATTCCTGTACTCTGTCTAGTCATTGCTTGAGATCTGGCCACTACGGTGGTGTCATCAGCAAACTTGAAAATCGACTTGGTGGGAAATTTGGCCACACAGTCACAGGTGTATAAATAGTATAGTCGGGGGCTGAGAACACAACCTTGTGGGGCACCGGTGTTGAGGATGATTGTGGAGGAGGTGTTGTTGCCTATCCTTACTGATTGTGGTGAGTTCGGAAGTTCAGGATTCAATCGCAGAGGGAGGTGCCGAGGAACAGGCCACGGAGTTTAGAGATGAGTTTCGTGGGAATAATAGTGTTGAAGGCAATAATAGTCAATAAATAGGAGTCTAACATCGGTGTCTTTGGATGTTACAGGGTTGAGTGCAGTGCCAGGGAAATGGCGCCTGCCGTGGATGTGTTGCGGTGGTAGGCAAACTGTAGTGGATCCATGTAGGCAGGGAGATTGGAATTGATTCGTGCCATGGCTAACCTTTCAAAGCATTGTGTAATGATGGATTTCATCATTTTCGCTGCTCTTTAACGCTCTGTCGAAACAAAGGAGCAGTTGGTGCCAAAAAACAACAACCCTCCGACTGGAGCCAGGCAATTATTGAGCAAGAGTATGCATGTGTGAGATCTGGGTGAAAGACCTCCTGCTGTAAGCCGGCGTTGGTTCAATGGTGTTACTTTGAACCCAGCAATCCGAGTTCAAATCGCGGTGGAAACATTATTCTCTTAGCCCTCACTCATGTTCAACTTGGGACATGTGACTCAGTGAATGATATCAGTCGTAGAGCCATGCAGGTTTACAGCATGGGAACAGGCATTTCGGCCCAACTGCTCCATGCCGCTCCTTTTTTAAACCCCGAAGCTAGTCCCAATTGCCCGCATTTGGCCCATGTCCCTCTATACCCATCTTACAAAAGTAACTGTCTAAATGCTTTTTAAAAGACAAAAATGTCCCCGCATCTACAACGACTTCTGGCAGCTTGTTTCAGGCACTCACCATCCTCTGTGTGAAAAAGTTGCCCCTCTGGACACTTTTGTATCTCTCACCTCTCACCATAAACTATGCCCCCTAGTTTTAAACTCCGCTACCTTTGGGAAAATATATTGACTATCTAGCTGATCTGTGCCCCTCATTACTTTATAGACCTCTATAAGATCACCCCTCAGCCTTCTATGCTCCAGAGAAAAAAGTCCCAGTCCATCCAGCCTCTACTTCTAACTTTTACATCATGTCACGGTAGCATCCTAGTAAATATATTCTGCACTCTTCGTAGTTTAATAATATATTTTCTATAGTAGGGTGACCAGAACTGTACACAGTATTGGAAGTGTGGCCTTACCAATGTCTTGTCCAACTTCAACAAAACGTCCCAACTCCTGGATTCAATATTCTGACCAATGAAACCAAGCATGCCGACTGCCTTCTACACAACTCTGTCCACCTGTGACTCCACTTTCAAGGAGCTATGACCAAAGAAAAAAATGTTGTTCTGTAACTCTCCCCAACGCCTTACCATTAACTGAGTAAGTCCTGCCCTTGTTCAATCTTCCAAAGTGCATCACCTCGCATTTATCTAAATTAAATTTCATCTACCATTCATCAGCCCACTGGCCCAATTGATCAAGATCCCGTTGCAATCCGTGAAAACTTTCTTCGGTCGGGGTACCCTGACGTCGATGGCTTTTCTGACACGGTGGCACTGTGTTTAACACTGCTGCCTTACAGTGCCAGTGACCGGGATTCAATTCTGGCTTCGGATCACTGTATGTGAGGAGTTTGCACATTCTTCCCGTGTCTGCCTGTGTGGAAGGAAGATGATCACAGGGCGCACAATCCAAAGACGTGTGGCAGGTTAATTGTCCATGCTAACTGCCCGTAATGTCACGGGACTACCAGGGTAACTGTATGAGGTTATATGAGGATAGGGCCTGGACGTGATTGTTGTCAGTGCAGGTTCGATACGCCGAATGGCTTCCTTCTTTATTACAGGGATTCTATGATTTTGCTTCTCAGCACTTTGTATTCTTGTCCTCTGGGGCTGATGCAACGCTGCCAGGAGAATCATTTCTTGCATCGTCTGCAATATGTTTGCGGTGGAATTTGCTGAAATTTCCTCAGAGCATAAAATTCCAGTTTCTGAGAATTTTACATAAAATACCCTTCAGAAAACCGATCATCGCCTTGACATGGGAAAGGAATGTTTCACCGAGATGTGAACTCCGATTACTGCATTCGGAGTCCAGAGTGCTGACCATCACATCACAGAACCAGGAGCACAGCCGCCAGCTGCAAATGGTCACTCAAAGCATGTGACTTATGTGGCAGCAACAAGTGGGTCAAATGTTGGGGTGACTATTTGCAGCTGGCTGCTAGATGTAGGTTTTCTGGTCTAATGGTGAGCACTCTGGATCCAGCGACCCGAGTTTAAATTTAGGTCCATCCTTCCTCGCTTTTGCCATTGCTGAGGATTGATTTTTTGAAGGACCTTTTGTTTAAATTTGTCACAAATTAGGAATCGAGAGGACAATTTGTCAGCCTGTTCAACGTCTATTACAATGCACATTGCTGAGCCTCTGGCGACAGATGCTTGAAACATCAATTTCTTTTCATATTCTCGTGACTCTTTCACTCTTCTTTTGAAAGGCAGGGGCAGTTGGTGTGTCAGAACAAGTATTCGACTGAAGGCTGGTAATTATTGAGAAGTGTGTGTGTGTGTGTTTGTGTGTGTGTGTGTGAGGCTTAGTATCTTAGGTCAGAGTGCTGTCGGTTCCGGTGTAACGCTTAGCATCCTGGACTTCGCCGTCCCACCTCTTATGCAATTGGGACAGATGAGTGAGTAAGTGGCACCCGTATGTGGACCCCCTGCAAAATATGCATTAAATTTGTAAGATATTTTGAAATTATTAATCCTCAAGTTGTTTCATTTCTTGTCAAACACGGTGACACATCCTTGTATTTTATAATTTAAAACCTCAGACCTTTAACTATTTCAACAGGGAAGGTTCAGTCGAAGAAAACTAATCCAGATTGATCCAGAGAAAAAATAAATACCGCAGTTGCTGCAAATCCCACATCAAAACAGGAAATGTTGGAAACACCCAACAGGTCAAATAGTGTCAATGGAAATGGAAATAGAGTGAATGTTTCGGGTCGCTGCCCTTTTATCCAAACTGAAATACATTAGAGATTTAATGATTTTCGAGCAAATACAGAGTCAAGGAAAATAGAGTGAGAGGAGGAAAGGTCAAACGACGTTGTGAAAGGATTTATATTTGTGGTGAAAGTGGTCTGGCGTGAAAGTTAAAGTAACAAAAGCAGCGTGAATAAAGCAAATTCTTAAACACGCTGTAAGCTGTTGCTCTGGTGGTTAGATTTTGACTCGCTGCTGTTTAGATTACAGGTCTGGAAATGAAGATTTATTCCTCTCATCCAAACCGTGGAAACAAATGTCAGTGATTGCCTCGTTGAACATATAAAACATAATCTCGCCTCGTATCCTGAAGTGAAGACCCTGAGCAAATTCAACAGGAGGTTCTCTTGTCATTTCTGGCAGGAAATTGGGAAGCAACGAGCTTAAGGACAATTTAAATGGAGCCGGCCCTTCACTGCAGCTCATTGTGTTTCTGACGTGAGATGATTTTTGTTTGTTGGTCGGTTCAGGCTTACCTGATTCAGTGAAGGAGCAGACTCAATCCTCCTGATGGCCTTTCCTCGCTCCATTGCTTCTGATGCATTTCAGTAACATTATCAGTAAATAACACGGTTGCGAGCATGTTTGTCATGGTCGTGTGGCTGAGCGGTTTAAGGCTGCAGTCTCTGTGGAGGCGTGGGTTCGAATCCCACCGCTGCCAGCTGTTTGAGTTTTGGTCTTTGCAGCTGATGTCTGACAGCTCAGGCTGAATGCAGGAGTTCGTGCAGGATCGTTTTTGGCAGGAACAACGAGGAGAAACAGTGCCAAGGTAAACAGTTGTTGGGGTAAAGGAGATTGCGTGGATGGCGATTGCGTGGAAGGAATTGCTCCTGTAGAAAACACACACGGGAGCACAGGCTGAATGACTGACTCTTACGATATAAACAGCAGGATTGCAGACATTGAGACTGGATTCGCGGCCCAAGCGGTGGACTGGGATTTTCTAACTGAAGTTCAAATCCTGTCATTTGCGCTTCCCATCATTCCTCATGATGACCATGTCATTAGCAAAAGTTATTTGAAATGACACAATGAGCACAGAGATAATCAACTCATTTCAACTCTCACACATCAGCTTCCCTGAAAATGCAGTGACCAGGTTTCGGACGCAGTGACTCCGGGTTCGATTCCCAGTAACGGAGTGAATAACTTTTTGTTTAATCAATCATCTAATGAAATCACGCCTCACAGCATCTGTGAACGGAGAAACAAGGCTGATCTTCCAGCTGGGTGAACTCGTATCAGAGCTGGAAAAGTCAGAGATATAACAACTATTCTGGAAGTTTTGCTTTGCTCTGAAGAAGAATCTGCTCTGAAAAAGAAACACATGACGCAAAGACGACACGCATGTCAAATTATGTCACTTTCAAGTTGCAAATTTTAACTTCCAGCTCTCCACCTCAGACATTTCCACATCCATCAATCATCTCCGAACTAAAAAAAACCATCCTGTTTCTCAAACCACTGATAATGCTAAACTTACTCCACTCTTTGCACAGTTGCTGGCTCCATAGTTCAGTGGTTAGAGCAGTGGCCTGCTAAATTAGCTGTCGCGAGTTCGATTCTCGCTCAAACCTGTGGGCACAATCCAACTAACAGTTGTTCTAGGGTAGGCGTCGAGAGAATGGGAAGAGATTAGCCAGTTTTGATGCATGGGCAAGATCACAGATCGGGTGTACTTCTGGTGAGTCGATGCTCTTTTCTTCGTAAAAATAGGAAGAGCAGGACATATTTGAAAAAGTTGCTGATATTCAAAACAAAATAGTTGTGTTGGGAGAAGCTCGTATCTATTTGCAGCAAATAACTCGGAACGGAAGTTACATTTTAGTGTTGATTGATGGCAGACTGGAGTACAAGAATAACAAGCAGTTGTTGAGTTGTTGAATATTATGTACAGTTATCATATCCACATTAAGTAAAGGATAAGCTTGCATTGGAAACGATACAGACAAGGTTCACCAGATTGGTCCCTGGGATGAGGGAATTGTCCTGTGACGAGAGGCTGAGTAAATTGGGCTGACATTTTCTGCAGTCGAGAAGAATGAGAGGCGATCTCATTAAACCTACACAATTCTGATTAGGTTTTTTAGGGTGGAGGCTTAGAGATTTTTTCTGCTGTTCTGGGAATCTAACACACGGCGGCACAGTCTCAGGATAAGGGGTTGATCATTTATGGCTGAGATAAGGAGAAATTACTTCACTCGAAGTACAGTGAATCTTTGGAAATCTCTACATGAATGCTCCATTATCGAACACATTGAATGCTGATCAACACAGGTTTCTCGTCTCTGGGGGAATCCAGGGATATGGGGAGCTGGTGGAAAAACTATGTTGTAGCCCAACATCAGCCATGATGGCTTTGAATGGTGGAACATGCTAGATGGAAAGAGTGGTCTACTCCTGCTCCTATTTATTGTGTTCATGTGTATGTTAAAGCAAGTAACTCATGTTATAATAAAAGCAGAACGTGCAGGATGTTCTCAGCAGGTCTTGCAGCAAATGTTGCAGAAAGACATAGAATTGAGGTACCGAGTCCAAAATGACTCATTTCAAACCAGTAACTAAGTGTGAGTTACAGCAATTAGCACAACATCAAGGCAGGCAATTGAACTGAATCAAGGCAGCGAAACACCTGAATTTAAACTCCTGCAATATGTCTGTGGTAAACTTGTTCAGGAAAGTTAGCTGCCACCTGAAAGGGTGGAGGTTTGAGAGCACCCCGAGTCAAATAGAACCCATGTTTCTACTTATATTCCCGACACAGATACACTTTGTGTCCTTCTGCAACAAGGAAATATTGTCCAAACTTTGCTCGTCTTGCTGTAATTCAGTAACGTACCGTATACATAGATCTACGAATATTCATTTCAAATTAAAGGAGATACATTTGATCATGTTGCTGTATATGTTCAACCTATTAGAAATATTGGGTTCACGGTAACTTATAAAAATTTATGCTGTGAAAGCAGATATAGAACTGGAACCCACCATCTCACCGAGTGAATCCACTGTCTGTTTAAATGTTGATCAGTGAAAATTTCAATCATCCTCTTCTGTGTAACATACGGACACTGAGACAATAAGCAATATCCACCGAATAAGTCAATCCTCGCAACTTTCTAACATGATGTTGTTTTCTGTACCATTTACCATTAAGAAATATGAATAAGTGAATGCAGTTTGTGATGGTGAAAATGTGTTTACCCTCTCTGGAAACTGAATCACATTGATGCCCACAGAGTAACACACACAGACACCGAGAGTCACAGAGGCCTGTGGAGACACACACTCTCATGAATCAAGGATGTCATCAATTGGGTTCAGTTTTGTTCCATTTCTGTCTGGAGTTTTGGTAAATTTGGTAAATGTTCGGAGGGAGGATGTATTGGCAGTTTTGAATAAACTGAAGGTCGATAAGTCCCCTGGGCCTGATGAAATGTATCCTAGGATTCTTTGGGAGGCGAGGGATGAGATTGCAGAGCCTTTGGCTTTGATCTTTGGGTCCTCGCTGTCCACGGGGATGGTGCCGGAGGACTGGAGAGTGGCAAATGTTGTTCCTCTGTTTAAGAAAGGGAATAGAAATGACCCTGGTAATTATAGACCGGTTAGTCTGACTTCGGTGGTTGGTAAATTGATGGAAAAGGTCCTTAGGGATGGGATTTACGACCATTTAGAAAGATGCGGATTAATCCGGGATAGTCAGCACGGATTTGTGAAGGGCAAATCGTGCCTCACAAATTTGATAGAATTTTTTGAGGAGGTAACTAGGTGTGTTGATGAAGGTAGGGCGGTTGATGTCATATACATGGATTTTAGTAAGGCGTTTGATAAGGTCCCCCATGGTCGGCTTATGATGAAAGTAAGGAGGTGTGGGATATAGGGAAAGTTGGCCGATTGGATAGGTAACTGGCTGTCTGATCGAAGACAGAGGGTGGTGGTGGATGGAAAATTTTCGGACTGGAGGCAGGTTGCTAGCGGAGTGCCGCAGGGATCGGTGCTTGGTCCTCTGCTCTTTGTGATTTTTATTAATGACTTAGAGGAGGGGGCTGAAGGGTGGATCAGTAAATTTGCTGATGACACCAAGATTGGTGGAGTAGTGGATGAGGTGGAGGGCTGTTGTAGGCTGCAAAGAGACATAGATAGGATGCAAAGCTGGGCTGAAAAATGGCAAATGGAGTTTAACCCTGATAAATGTGAGGTGATTCATTTTGGTAGGACAAATTTAAATGTGGATTACAGGGTCAAAGGTAGGGTTCTGAAGACTGTGGAGGAACAGAGAGATCTTGGGGTCCATATACACAGATCTCTAAAGGTTGCCACTCAAGTGGATAGAGCTGTGAAGAAGGCATATAGTGTGTTAGATTTTATTAACAGGGGGTTGGAGTTTAAGAGCCGTGGGGTTATGCTGCAACTGTACAGGACCTTGGTGAGACCGCATTTGGAATATTGCGTGCAGTTCTGGTCACCTCATTATAAGAAGGATGTGGAAGCGCTGGAAAGAGTGCAGAGGAGATTTACCAGGATGCTGCCTGGTTTGGAGTGTCGGTCTTATAAGGAAAGGTTGAGGGTGCTGGGGCTGTTCTCTCTGGAGCGGAGGAGATTGAGGGGAGACTTAATAGAGGTTTATAAAATGATGAAGGGGATAGATCGAGTGAACGTTCAAAGACTATTTCCTCGGGTGGATGGAGCTATTACAAGGGGGCATAACTATAGGGTTCATGGTGGGAGATACAGGAAGGATATCAGAGGTAGGTTCTTCACGCAGAGAGTGGTTGGGGTGTGGAATGGACTGCCTGCAGTGATAGTGGAGTCAGACACTTTAGGAACATTTAAGCGGTTATTGGATAGGCACATGGAGCACACCAGGATGGTAGGGAGTGGGATAGCTTTATCTTGGTTTCAGATGAAGGTCGGCACAACATCGTGGGCCGAAGGGCCTGTTCTGTGCTGTACTGTTCTATATCTATATCTATAAATTCTCGCTGCTGAACAGAAACGACGTATCGCGGAAATGAAACAGGAGAAACAGACGGGAATATTTGGAAGGTTTCGATTCGATTGAACGAATAATTAATTCTGCAGCCAGCTATAGGAATGAATGCTGAGCAGCGCAGTGGGCGAGGTTCAAATCTTACTGAGAAAACAGCAGCGAACATTAAATCCACCACCTTAACCAATTGGACACCATTCCAACCGGAGTCAATGTGTTAATGTCACTCGTGAATAATCATTGAACGGTTACAACAACAGAACTGAACATTTGGCACTCGCAGGTCGAGCTGCACCTTGCATACCTCTTGCCTTTCTCCTTAAAGAAGCACCATGCAGTGAACAGACACACAAGTGGTCATTTGGTGGCAGTGGTGGGATTTCAACCCACGCCTCCGCAGGGATTGGTGCCTAAATTAAGCGTCTTAGACCACTCGGCCACACTACCAAAAGGAAGTGGGTGATGACTATTGCTTGGAGTGGCATGTGCACCGATTTAGAATGTAATTGGGATTTGGGATAGAACTCAAGCCTATCACAATATTTTGGAATCACAGCCAAGCACTGATTTTCCATTTGTTACATCTCTGACTTTTCCAGCTCTGATGAAAGATCCAGCTGGAATATTAACTCTGTTTTTCACTCCACGGTCGCTGGCAGATCTCGTTTATTTCGATGCAGAATTCGTTTCACGGCGTCAGTTCATACAACAATACAAACGTGTTAGTCTCTGGCTGGGGAAAGAATCCAGGCCACAGTGATGAAAGTGCCGAATCCAAATCACTGGACCAGCAGGGAGGCTCACAGTGACTTTCCCAATCAGCGGATCATCGTCATTCATCCATTGCCTTCCTTCAGGTCCGTTACACAATCGACAGTTTCCTCATTTAAAAAAAAAAAGCTCTTTAATTCACATTTGAGACCTGCCATTGAGCCCATGGTCGTGAAAAAAATGACTCTGAACCATTGGACCACCCGGGCTCCGCCTTCAACAGCTCAATGTTGCCTTGTACATCATTCCTTGTGTCAGATAACATATTCCCCTTGTTTTCTGTAACGAACCATAACTTCTGTTCTTTTTAAGGAATGACCCTGACTTTACAATCAGAAAACGCAGGGTAAACTAATCAGTTTAGTTAATATTTCGCAAAAAATTATGAATAATAGCTCTTTTCCCTCACCCTGCAATGAAAAGGATTTGGAAATATTTCTGCCCAGTTTACAGCCGTGGGAGACAGACGTGATAACTGTAGTGGAATGTTTGCTGTCATTGGCTGAACACACCACTGGCCTTCGATTCAGAAGGGGCCATTTTGCAGGAGAAGTTTGTGGTGAAAGCAGTCTGCCGTGAAAATTCAAATAACAAAGGGATCATGAACAAAGCAAATTGTAAAACATGCTGTAATCTGTTGCTCTGGTGGTCAGAGTTTGACACTTTCGCTGCTGTTTTAATTGCAGGGCAGGAAATGAAGATTTATTGCTCCCCTCCAATCCGTGAAAACAATTATCAGTTATTTCCCGGTAGAACACCGAAATCCCAATCTCGCCATGTGTCATATTCTTTCTGAAGTAAATACCCTGAGCAAATTCAGCAGGAAGTCATATTGTCCTTTCTGGGAACCAGACGAGGTTAAGGACAGTTTAAATGGTGCTGGGATTTCACTGCAGTTCACTGTGTTTCTAACTGGAGATGATTTTTCTCTGTTATACATTTCAGGATCGTCTGATTCGGTGAAGGTTTCCTCCTGGCCCATCCCAACTCCACGGATTCTGAAATATTTCAGTATCAATACAAGAAAAGGACATGATTGCCGTGTCAAGCACGTGGTAGCATGGCCGAGCGGTCTAAGGCGCTGGATTTAGGCTCCAGTTTCTCCAGAGGCGTGGATTGGGATACATCACTACCGGAATTGATTTCAGTTTTTGTCGTTGCAGCTGAAGTCCAACAGCTCAGATTGAAAGTAAGAATGTGTGCAGTCTCGTTGTTGACAGACGCCCTCGTAAAATTGGATATGGCGCCCAATCATCGATCATCGATCGACAGTTCCGACGCGCCGCAGCGAAAAACCGCACCTATCTCCTCAGAAGATAAACACGGGACACGGCCGAAAGAGTGCCCTTCGTCGTCCGGTACTTCCTCGGAGTGGAGAAGTTGCAAAATCTTCTTCGGAGCCTTCAACAAGTCATTGATGAATGCGAACATCTCTTCAAGGCCATCCCCACACCCCCGAAAGAAGACAGCAATATTTCCAAATGTCATTCAATACAGATTGAGGGAAAAGTTTCATAATTTGTGTTTTTGCTAAATGTTAACTGATATGCTGAGTATTTCCAGCATTTTCTGATTGCAAAGTCAGGGGTCACTCGATAAAAACAACAAAAGTGCAGGTCTGTGGTAGAGAGCAAGGGAGGATGGATTAATGGACAAAGGAATGATGGACAAGGCAACATTGAGCAGGTGATGCTGGAGCTCGGGTGGTCTAGTTTTTCAGCGTCAAGGCTTTCACCGCCAGGGCCCAGGCTTAATGACTGGGGACAAATTGTGAAAATACAATTTGATATGAAAATATTGTCTCTTTCTCATTCCTGATCAACTAATCACAATTGCTGTTTAAAAGCAGTAGGCCAGAACTAAGAACCACTTCCTGTGCTGTAACTTTCTATAATTGTTTTGTTTTCATCCACCCTACCTTTAAAGTTTAGGAGTTCATTTTATTATTGCCACAAGTAGACTTACATTAACAGTGCAATGAAGCTACTGTCAAAATCTCCAAGTCGCCTCACTCCAGCGCCTGTTCGTGTACACTGAGGGAGAATTTAGTATGGCCAATGCACCTTTCCAGCAAGTCTATCGGACTGTGTGGAAGGAGTGGAGTAAATTACCGTGGATGCTGGAATCGGAAACAAAAAGGGAAAATGCTGGAAAATCTCTGCAAGTCTGGCAGCATCTGTAAGGAGAGAAGCGAGCTAACGTTTCGAGTCCAGATCACGCTTTGTCAAAACTGGGAGGAGTGGAGTTTCTCCGATAGAGAATACAAACGGGAACACCGGTTGAATGGCTGTCTGTCGAAATAATCAGCAGGATTGCAAACATTGAGACTGCAGTCCCGGCCCAGGTGATAGATTGGGATTTTCTAACTGAGGCTCAAATCCTGTCATGTGCGCTTCCCGTCATTCCTCATTGTGACTTATTTTTATTGAAAGTTATTGGAAATGAAGCAATGGGTGCAGAGATGATCAACTCATTGCATATCTCTCACATCAGCGTCACTGAGGGTCTAGTGATCAGGATCGGCGCCGTGACGCGTTTTCGATTCCCAATCACGGAGTGAATTATTTTTTGTTCAATTCTTCATTTAATGAAAACACGCCTCACAGCGTCTCTGAAGGGAGCAACATCTCAATCTTCCAACTGGATGAACTTGCATCGGAGCTGGAAATGTCAGAGAGGTAACACGAACGATAAACTCTGAAGAAGAATCGCATGACACGCGCAACATACATGTCAGATACACACACAGCACACATGTCAAATCATGTCACTTTCAAGTTGCGTCTTTTAACTTCCTGCTCTCCACCTCAGACATTTCCACATTCATCAAAAATCTACGACCTCAAACCCAATCCTGTACCTCAATCCACTGATAATGCTACACGTACCACACGAAGCCGATAGTATTTGGCTCCATAGCTCAGTGGTCAGAGCACTGGTCTTGTAAACCAGCGGTCGCGAGTTCAATTCTCGCTGGAGCCTGCTGACAAAACTTTGCTGATATAAGCTGGAGGGAAAAGGCAGAGAGAGTGCTCTTATGAGTAGAGGGGCAGATTGGTTGCAACTTTGGAAAGCGAAAGCATATTTTTCTTCGTGAAAGAGCAGAACATATTTGCTGAGCGAAAAAATGTAAATATTGATATTAAGAATAGAATAGATGCGTTTGTACAAGGAATGCATAAAGTTAGCACATAGGTGCAACAGATAATTGGAAGGGAAATTACATTTTGGTCTTTATTGCCGGCAGGCTGGAGTTCAAGAATAACAAGGTGTTTCTGCTGTTGCATTGGGTTTTGTTGAGACCTGGTTGAATATTCTGTGCAGATGTGATAGTCACATCTAAAAATGGATATGCTTGCATTGGAACCGGTAAAGTGAAGGTTCATCAGATTGCTCCCTGGGTGAGGGAGTTGTCCTGTGATGAAATTCCCTGGAGTTTAGAAGAATAAGAGGCGATCTATTTAAACCTACACAGTTCTGATTAGGTTTGACAGGATGGAGACTGAGAGATTGTTTTTTTCTGCTGGTCAGGAATCTAACCCACTGCGGCACAGATGAGGGGCTGATCATTTAGGGCGAAGATAAGGAGAAATTACTTCACTCAAAGGGCGAGAATCTTTGGCATTCCCTGTACCTGACAGTTATGTATGCCCCCTCATCGAGCACATTTAAAGTTGGGATAAACAGGGTTCTAATCTCTTGGAGAATTTAGCGATATGGGGAGCTGGTGGAAAAACTAAGTTGTAGCCCAAGATCAGCCATGATGGTATTGAAAGGTGGAAATCCCGATGGACCGAGTGGTCTGCTCCTCCTCCTATGATTCATGTTAGAATGAAAACAGACAGGACTGGAAGTTCTCAGCAGGGCTTTCAACAAATGTGGAGCAAGACAGAGAGTTACGTTTCCGAGTTCAATATGACTTTTTTCAAACCAGTAACCGAATCTGAATGATAACAATTAGCATAACATTGACGCTGCGAATTCAATTGGATCCAGGCAGTGAAAGCCCTGGATTTAACTGCTGCAGGATTTCTGCAGGAAACGTTTTCAGGAGAGTTAGCTGCCGACAGACATTTTGGAGGTTTGAGAGCACCCCGAGCCAAATAGACTCCCTCAATTTCTGTTTCTACTTATATTCCGACATAGATATTCTTTGTATCCTTCTGCAACAGGGAAATACTGTCCAAACTTTGCCAGTCTCGCTGATATTCACTAAACTGTCATGCAAACCGATCGATGAATATTCATTTCAAATAAAACGAGATACATTAGATCGTGCTGTTGTATATTAGAAATTTGGATTCACAGCAACTGATAGAAATTGATGCTGCAGTTGCAGATATAGAGTTGGAATGCACCATTACAACGAGTGAATCCACTGTCTGTTTAAATGTTGATCAGTGAAAATTTCAATCATCTTCTGCTGTGTAACACACGGCGACTGATTCAAAAAGCAATAGCCAGTTAAAAAAAAGCCTCATCAGTCAATCTTTCTCGCAACTTTCAAACATGTTGTTATTCTCTGCACCATTTGCCATTGAGGGACATGAATAAGTGACCGCAGTTTGTGATAGTAAAAAATGTATTCACCCCCTCTGGTAACTGAATCACATTGATGCACAGAGGAACACACACAGACAGCGAGAGTCACAGAGGGCTGACGAGACACAAACATGATGTGGAGATGCCGGCGTTGGACTGGGGTAAACACAGTAAGAAGTTTAACAACACCAGGTTAAAGTCCAACAGGTTTATTTGGTAGCAAAAGCCACACAAGCTTTCGGATCTCCAAGCCCCTTCATCAGGTGAGTGGGAATTCTGTTCACAAACAGGGCATATAAAGACACAGACTCAATTTGCATGAATAATGGTTGGAATGCGAATACTTACAGCTAATCAAGTCTTTAAGATACAAACAGCGTGAGTGGAGAGAGCATCAAGACAGGCTCATAAGGACAGGATATAGCGCTCGACTCATTGATCAACAGTTCCAATGCGCCACAGCGAAAAGCCGCACCGACCTCCTCAGAAGACAAACACGGGACACAGTGGACAGGGTACCCTTCGTCGCCAAGTACTTCGCCGGAGTGGAGAAGCTACGGCATCTCCTCCAGAGCCTTCAACATGCCATTGATGAAGACGAACATCTCGCCAAGGCCATCCCCACACCCCCACTTTTTGCCTTCAAACAACCGCACAACCTCAAACAGACCATTGTCCGCAGCAAACTACCCAGCCTTCAGGAGAAGAGTGACCACGACACCACACAACCCTGCCACAGCAACCTCTGCAAGACGTGCCGGATCACCGACACAGATGCCGTCATCTCACGTGAGAACACCATCCACCAGGTACACGGTACATACTCTTGCAACTCGGCCAACATTGTCTACCTGATACGCTGCAGGAAAGGATGTCCCGAGGCATGGTACATTGGGGAAACTATGCAGACGCTGCGACAACGGATGAATGAACACGGCTCGACAATCACCAGGCAAGACTGTTCTCTTCCTGTTGGGGAGCACTTCAGCGGTCACGGGCATTCGGCCTCTGATATTCGGGTAAGCGTTCTACAAGGCGGCCTTCACGACACACGACAGCGCAGAGTCGCTGAGCAGAAACTGATAGCCAACTTCCGCACACACGAGGACGGCCTCAACCGGGATATTGGGTTCATGTCACACTATTTGCGACCCCCACAGCTTGCCTGGACCTGCAGAGTTTCACTGGCTGTCTTGTCTGGAGACAATACACAGCTGTTTAGCTTGTCTTGATGCTCTCTCCACTCACGTTGTTTGTATCTTAAAGACTTGATTAGCTGTAAGTATTCGCAATCCAACCATTATTCATGTAAATTGAGTCTGTGTCTTTATATGCCCTGTTTGTGAACAGAATTCCCACTTACCTGAAGAAGGGGCTTGGAGCTCCGAAAGCTTGTGTGGCTTTTGCTACCAAATAAACATGTTGGACTTTAACCTGGTGTTGTAAAACTTCTTACTGTGAGACACAAACACCCATAGATCAAGGATGTCACCAATTGGGTTCAGTTTTGTTCCATTTCTGGCTGGGACTTTGGTAAATTCGAGCTGATGAACAGAAATGAAGGAACGCGGAAGTGAAGCAGGAAAAACAGATGGGAATATTTGGAAGGTTTTGATTCCATTGACCGAATAGTTAATTCTGCAGTCACCTAAAGGAATGAATGCTGAGCAGCGCAGTGGGTGAGATTCAAATCTTCGTGAGAATACAGCCATTTCAAATCCACCACCTTCGCCGCTTGGCCACCATTGCAACCGGTATCAATGTGTTAGTGTCACTCAGATCAAACCATTGAATGGTTGCAGCAACAAAAGGGATTATTCGGCCCCCGGAGTTCATCCTGCAACTTGTATCCCTCTCGTCTTTCTTCTTCACAAAATGTTACTCCCTGAACAGACAAAAAAGCTGTCCTCTTTTAGCAGTGGTGGGATTTACAACCCACGCCTCCTCGGAGACTAAAACTTAAATCCAGCGCCTCAGGCCACTCGGCCACACTACAAGAGGAAACCGTGTGATGACTATTGCTTGGAGTGGCATCCGCACCGATTTAGAATATAATTGGGATTGGGGATATAACATTTCGCCCCTCAAGCCTATCACAATATTTTGGAATCACAGCCAAGCACTTGTTTTCCATCTGTAGCATTTCTGGCTTTCCAGCTCCGATGAAACGTCATCCAGCTGGAAGATTAAATCAATTTCTCACACCACAGACGCTGCCAGATTTAGTTTAATTCAATGAGGAATTCCTTTCCATGGTGTCAGTTCACACAGCAACACAAACGAGTTACTCTCTGGCTGGGGTTTGAATCCAGTCCACAGAGATGAAAGTGCCGAATCCTAACTACTAGACCAGCAAGGAAGCTGACAGTGACTTTTCCAATCAGCGGATCATCGTCATTTAAGCCATTGTCTTCCTCCTTGTCCATCACCCAATAGCCAGGATTCTCATTTTAAAAATATTCTGCTTTGTCACCTGCCATCGAGGCCAAGGACGTGAAATCGATGAGTGTGCACCATTGGAACACCCGACTTCAGCCATCACCAGCTCAATGTTGCCGGCTTCATAATTCCTTGGGTCAAATAATATATCCTCCCTTGTTTTCTGTGACGAATCTTACCCTCTGCCCTTTATAAGGAGTGACCCCTGACCTTACAATCAGAAAATGAAGGCAAAACCTATCAGACAAATCAAAATTTTCAAATATATGAATAGTAGAACTTTTCCCACTCTCTGCAGTGAAAAGGATTTGGAAAAAAAATCTGGCCAGTTTCATGCCGTGGGAGGCGGACGCGATAACTGTCGTGGAATTATTCCTGTAATTGGCTGAACACTTCTCTGGTGTTGAAACAGAAGGTGCCATTTTGCAGGAGACGTTTCTGGTGCAAGTGGTCTGGCGTGGAAATTAAAATAACAAAAGGATCGTGGACACAGCAAACTGCAAAACACGCTGTAATCTGCTGGTCTGGTGATTAGAATTTGACACTTTCACTGCTGATGCAGAAAATGACGATCCATTTACTGTCGTTGTGAAACAGTTTAAGAATCCAATATTTATCATCAGTCACATGGATTATAGAACATATGAATAAATCTGCACATATCATTGCTGAGAGCACAGTTCAAGCACTTGGTTCGGTTTCCTGACTCTTCTTTCGTTCCTGGCTAAGATCAAAGACAGGAGAGACCAAGCGAGATGAGGCAGGGTGGGGAGATGATAATCCTGAGCAGACGCTTCAGCAACGGAGGCCTTTTCAACAGGGGAAGAAAGGTTCAGAAATGGTCTAACAGACGTGTTCCCAATCAAGGAAGTTTGGAAACTATTGAAAAGAAACCCGGTTAGTCCGTCTGGTCGCTATGGTTTCTAATAATGTAAACTACTGTGGAAAAAAAAGATCGCTCTTTGGTAAACTGGCTTTTTGATATTTGGTCGACATCCTTCTTTGATGGTTAAGGAACGTTCGAAACTTCCATTCTTTCGAAATCAACAATACAAAATTGCCACATGTGGAGTTGAGACTTTATTCAGTTAATCTATTTATTCAAATGGACACGTAGTGTACTACCCATGCAACCACGTCAAAAGCTGTGATAAATGATCTCAGATCAATCATAAATAGCAAATTTTGGAAAAAGGCATCCGATGCAGAAATAACATCAGAGTAATAACACCTAAAATAAACTGCCATAATAATAATAATATTAATAATAATAATACAGCAATATCATGCAGCTATATTCGGGAATATATTGATAATTGCTGCTTCACAGACAAAGTTGTTTATACAACTATTTAAAACCAGTTTCAGGGCTTTGTAAGTTGTGCCTATAAAAACAAAGGCCTCACAGTGCTGCTCTGACTGCACAGTGAGTGCTGGCTGAATGTGAGGAGTCCTTTTGGCATTGTGAAAACAGGGTGTTCACGTGGTAAGTTAAAAGGAGATAATTAGTCATTAAACTTGCTTTCAGGGTGAGCTGAATGAGTTCTTATTTGGGAAGTTAAAATCAGCACTTCAGTGCATTCCTGCAACAGGAATCAGCTGAGTCAGCTCTCAACTGAACTTGGCTGGTTCTTTGTACACCTCGTTAAAACCAGTTTCAGGGCTTTGTAAGTGGATGAGGTGGAGGGCTGTTGTAGGCTGCAAAGAGACATAGATAGGATGCAAGGCTGGGCTGAAAAATGGCAAATGGAGTTGAACCCTGATAACTGTGAGGTGATTCATTTTGGTAGGACTAATTTAAATGTGGATTACAGGGTCAAAGGTAGGGTTCTGAAGACTGTGGAGGAACAGAGAGATCTTGGGGTCCATATCCACAGATCTCTAAAGGTTGCCACTCAAGTGGATAGAGCTGTGAAGAAGGCCTATGGTATGTTAGCTTTTATTAATAGGGGGTTGGAGTTTAAGAGCCGTGGGGTTATGCTGCAACTGTACAGGACCTTGGTGAGACCACATTTGGAATATTGTGTGCAGTCCTGGTCACCTCACTATAAGAAGGATGTGGAAGCGCTGGAAAGAGTGCAGAGGAGATTTACCAGGATGCTGCCTGGTTTGGAGGGTAGGCCTTATGAGGAAAGGTTGAGGGAGCTAGGGCTGTTCTCTCTGGAGCGGAGGAGGCTGAGGGGAGACTTAATAGAGGTTTATAAAATGATGAAGGGGATAGATAGGGTGAACGTTCAAAGACTATTTCCTCGGGTGGAAAGAGCTATTACAAGGGGACATAACTATAGGGCTCGTGGTGGGAGATACAGGAAGGATATCAGAGGTAGGTTCTTTACACAGAGAGTGGTTGGGGTGGGGAATGGACTGCCTGCAGTAGTAGTGGAGTCAGACCGTTTTGCAACATTTAAGCCGTTATTGGATAGGCACATGGAGCACACCAGGATGATAGCGAGTGGGATAGCTTGATGTTGGTTTCAGATAAAGCTCGGCACAACATCGTGGGCCGAAGGGCCTGTTCTGTGCTGTACTGTTCTATGTTCTATGCCCACATTTGGCCCATATCCCTCTATATCCATCTTACCCATGTAACTATTCAAATACTTTTTAAAAGACAAAATTGAACCCCCCTCTACTACTACCTCTGGCAGGTTGTTCCAGACACTCACCACCGTCTGTGTGAAAAAATTGCCTCTTTGGACCCTTTTGTATCTCTCCCCTCTCACCTTAAACCTATGCCCTCTAGTTTTGGCCTCCCCTACATTTGGGAAAAGACATTGGCTATCGAGCTGATCTGTGCCCCTCATTATTTTATAGATCTCTATAAGGTCACCCCTCAGCCTCCTCCGCTTCAGAGAAAAAAGTTCCAGTCTATCCAGCCTCTCCTTGTAACTCAATCCATCAAGTCCCGGTAGCATCCGAGTAAATCTTTTCTGCACTCTTTCTAGTTTAATAAAATCCTTTCTATGATAGGGTGACCAGAATTGCACACAGTATTCCAAGTGTGGCCTTACCAATGTCTTGTACAAACCCAACAAGACATTCCAACTCCTGTGTTCAATGTTCTGACCGATGAAACCAAGCATGCCGAATGCCTTCTGCACCACTCTGTCCACCTGTGACTCCACTTTCAAGAAGCTATGAACATGTACCCCTCGATCTCTTTGTTCTGTAACTCTCCCCAACGCCCTACCATTAACTGAATAAGTCCTGCCCTGGTTCAATCTACTAAAATGCATGACATCGCATTTGTCTAAATTAAACTCCATCTGCCATTCGTCAGCCCACTGGCCCAATTGATCAAGATCCCATTGCAATTGGAAATAACTTTCTTCACTCTCCACTATGCCACCAATCTTAGTGTCATCTGCAAACGTGCGAATCATGCCTCCTATATTCTCATCCAAATCATTAATTAAATGACAAATAACAGTGGACCCAGCACTGATCCCTGAGGCACAGCACTGCTCACAGGTCTCCAGTTTGAAAAACAGTTCTCTGCAACCACTCTCTAGCTTCTGTCAAGAAGCCAATTTTGTATCTATTTAGATGCCCCACCCTCGATCCCGTGAGGTTTAATCTGATGCAACAACCTTATGTGGTACCTTGTCAAAAGTCTTGCTGCAGTCCTTGTAGGCAACATCAACGGCACTGCCCTTATCTACCTTCTTGGGAGAGGGGGGGAGTGCGGTGGCAGGAGAGGGGTGGAGTGCGACTGCGAGAGGTGGGGTGGAGTGCGGCTGCGAGAGGGGGGGTGGAGTGTGGGTGCGAGGGGGGGTGGAGTGCGGGTGCGAGGGGGGGTGGAGTGCGGGTGCGAGGGGCGGGTGGAGTGAGGGTGCGAGGGGGGTGGAGTGCGGGTGCGAGGGGGGTGGAGTGCGGTTGCGAGGGGGGTGGAGTGCGGGTGCGGGGGGGTGGAGTGCGGGGGGGGGGGGGTGGAGTGCGGGTGCGGGGGGGGGGGGGTGGGTTGCGGGTGTGAGGGGGGTGGAGTGCGGGCACGGGGGGGGCGGGGAGAGGGTGCGAGCAGATTGTTGAGGTGAGATGGGGAGAGTGCAGGGTAGAGCGAGTGTGCTGGAACGGGGGTTGTTGATGCCAGGGAGTGTGTTGAGGTTGGCGGGGGAATGTTGATGTGAGCGGGGGAGCATCATGAGGAGGGCGATATCTTGAGTGGAGTGTGAGTGATGGGGTGAGGGTGGAAAATGTTGTGGCGTGGGTCAGTGTTGAGATGTGAGGAGACAGTTGAGATGAGAGGTGAGATTGTTGAAGTGTGAAGGAGGAGAATGTGTCAGAGACAGACAGTGTTGAGGTGATTCTGGGAGTGTTGAGATGAGATGGAGATTGTTGAGGTGTGAAGGAGGAGAGTGGGTCAGAGACAGACAGTGTTGTGGTGATTCTGGGAGTGTTGAGATGAGAGGTGAGATTGTTGAGGTGTGAAGGAGGAGAGTGGGTCAGAGACAGACAGTGTTGAGGTGATTCTGGGAGTGTTGAGGTGAGATGGAGATTGTTGAGCTTCGAGGGGGGAGTGTGGATTTGAGAGCGAGACCGGTGACCAAACGGGGGAATGTTAAGATGAGAGGCAATTGTTGATGTGAGAGAGAGAGATTGATGAGGTGAAAGGGGCTTGTGGAAGTGAGAGGGAGAGTGATGACATGAGGGGGTGTATTGAGATATGGGGGGTTGTGTTGAGGTGAGAGGGGGGAAAGTTTATGTGAGATGGTGGGAGCTGAGGTGAGGCAATGTGCTGAGATGAGAAGGGAGAGCTGACGTGATGGGGGGAGAATGTTGTGGTGAGATAGAGGGTGGGATTTGTCCCCCGTGCTCACACCTAAATCGGATAATCCCACCAGAGGTAATGGGATCTTTACGCGATCTGTGCCCGTCTGCTCCGACTCCCATGCGTTTTGGGACGGGGAATTTATCTCTTGGGGATGTTGAGGTGAGAGTGTGAAGCTGAGTGGGAAGTGCAGGGATGCGATGGGTAGGGTTGTGGTGCGTGGGTTAATGTAGAGTTGAGCGGGAGGATTGATGTGAGGGAGGAATATGTTAAGGTGGGAGGGGGAGAGTTGTGTTGAGTGGGGGAGCGTTGAGCTGAGAGGGGGTGTTCTGGTGAGAGGGATTGATGTTGACCTCAGAGGGAGAATGTAGATGTGAGAAGTTGAGTGTTGAGGTCAGAGTTGGTCTGTTGCGATGAGAGGGGATGTGTTGCGGTGCGGGGATGTGTGTTGAGGATTGGGGAGGTGTTTTGAGGTGGTGGAGAGTGCTGAGTTGAGGGGAAGTGTTTTTGAGGGGTGAGAGTGTTGAGGTGAGAAGGGGAGTTTTGACATGAGAGGGACATTGTTCCATTGAGGCACGGCAGTGTTAAGGTAATGGGGCATGTCGAGCTGAGAGGAGGAATGTTCATGTGAGAGGGCTGTGTTGATGTGTGAGGGGGAGTATTAAGGAGAGCGGGGAGTGTTTAGACAGGAGTGGTCGCGGAGATCAGAAGAGGTGGGTTTTGAGATAAGGGAGGTGTGGATCGCAGGCGGTGAATTCGGGTGTGAGGGGGAGAATTTAGAAGCGAGGCGGATAGTGTTGAGGAGAAAGGGTGTAATGTCTGTGTGATAGAGATTGCGTAGAGAGGGGAAGGGGAGTATTGAGGTGAGCGGGGGGGTGTTGAGGTGAGGGAGTGTGTTGAAGTGACAGGATAGTGTTGGTGTGAGAGAGAGAGTGTTGGGGTAATGGGGAGTGCTGAGTTGAGAGCGTGAGTGTGAATGTTGTCATGTGAGTGGACCTTGAAGAATTAATGTTTAAATCATGCAGCTTACATGGAGGTGGAGCTAAGCTGTGGCAGTCAGGTGGTAGTTTTTTTTGGTATTTTAGTTTTGTTTTCGGAAGCAGTTGGGCAGCAAGCTAAGAAGCAATCTCTCTCCCTCTCCCTGTCCTTCTCTTTTTAAAAGGCTGTGTTTTGTGAAACAGATTCGATTACAACCTCTTCTGAGTTTCTTCTCAAGGGAATTTGAGCATTCAGCCCAGGAGGCTGGACACGTGTAATAATTCGGCATTAACCTCTGCTGTATTGTGGTGATTTGGAGGGTTTCGTGGATTGGATGTTGGCTTTGGTTGGAACACACGAGAGATAGTTCCTTCAGAGTTGTACATTATCGTGGTTGTTGTGTTTCTTGATTGTAATTGTTAAAGGTTCTTGCTCGTTGTCTTACTATAAATGTCAACAATATTCTTAATTAAACTTTGTTTTGAATAAGAGTTCCTCGTGGGTCAGTTCACTCACAGCTGAAGTGAAACCTCTCGTGCTCCTTCGAGCCAGATTCAAGGTAAAGAGTTACAGGTCACCCAAGCTTCATGAAACACCTGGGAGTATCCAACATGACTGAGAACAACTGGGGGCTCCGGGATTGAAATAGAACATAGAACATAGAACAGTACAGCACAGAACATGCCCTTCGGCCCACGATGTTGTTCCCAGCTTTGTCTGAAACCCAGATCAAGCTATTTCCTCCCTATCATCCCGAAGTACTCCATGTGCCTATCCAATAGCTTCTTAAATGTTCCTTAAGAGGTTTCTGACTCCACTATCCCTGCAGGCAGTCCATTCCACACCCCAACCACTCTCTGAGTAAAAGACCCACCTCGGACATCCTTCCTATATCTCCCACCATGAACCCTATAGGTATGCCCCATAGTTACCGCTCCATTCACCCGAGGAAATAGTCTTTGAACGTTCACTCTATCTATCCCCCTCATTATCTTATAAACCTCTATCAAGTCTCCTCTCAACCTCCTCCACTCCAAAGAGTAAAGCCCAAGTTCCCTCCACCTTTCCTCATAAGGCCGACGCTCCAAACCAGGCAGCATCCTGGTAAATCTCCTTTGCACTCTTTCCAGCGCTTCCACATCCTTCTTATAGTGAGGTGACCAGAACTGCACACAATATTCCAAATGTGGCCTCACCAAGGTCCTGTGCAGTTGCAGCATAACCCCACGGCTCTTAAACTCAAGCCCCCTGTTAATGAACGCCAACACACTATAGGCCTTCTTCACGGCTCTATCCACTTGAGTGGCAACCTTCAGAGATCTATGGATAAGAACCCCAAGATCTCTCTGTTCCTCCACATTCTTCAGAACCCTACCTTTGACCCTGTAATCCACATTTAAATTTGTCCTACCAAAATGAATCACCTCGCATTTGTCAGGGTTAAACTCCATTTGCCAATTTTCAGCAAAGCTCTGCATCCTATCTATATCTCTTTGCAGCCTACAACAGCCCTCCACCTCATCCACTCCTCCACCAATCTTGGTGTCATCAGCAAATTTATTGATCCACCGTTCAGCCTCCTCCTCCAAGTCATTTATAAAAATTACAAACAGCAGAGGACCAAGCACTGATCCCTGTGGCACTCCGCTGGTAACCGGTATCCAGTCCGAAAACTTTCTATCCACCACCACCTGTCTTCTGTTAGATAACCAGTTACCGATCCAATCGGCCAAACTTCCCTCTATCCCACACATCCTTACTTTCTTCATAAGCCGACCGTGGGGGACTTTATCAAACGCCTTACTAAAATCCATGTATATAAGACCATAAGACCATAAGACATAGGAGCGGAAGTAAGGCCATTCGGCCCATCGAGTCCACTCCACCATTCAATCATGGTTGATTTCAACTCCATTTACCCGCTCTCTCCCCATAGCCCTTAATTCCTCGAGAAATCAAGAATTTATCAATTTCTGTCTTGAAGACGCTCAACGTCTCGGCCTCCACAGCCCTCTGTGGCAATGAATTCCACAGACCTACCACTCTCTGGCTGATTTGACATCAACTGCCCTACCTTCATCAACGCACTTAGTTACCTCCTCAACAAATTCTATCAAATTTGTGAGGTAAGACTTGCCCTTCACTAATCCGTGCTGACTATCCCGGATTAAGCTGCATCTTTCTAAATGGTCGTAAATCCCACCCCGAAGGACCTTTTCCATCAACTGACCGACCACCGAAGTAAGACTAACCGGCCTATAATTACCAGGGTCATTTCTATTCCCTTTCTTAAAAAGAGGAACAACATTCGCCACTCTCCAGTCCTCTGGCACCACCCCCGTGGACAGTGAGGACGCAAAGATCAAAGCCAAAGGCTCTGCTATCTCATCCCTTGCCTCCCAAAGAATCCTAGGATATATTTCATCAGGCCCAGGGGACTTATCAACTTTCAGTTTATTCACAATTGCGAGTATATCTTCCCTCCGAACATCTACTTCCTCCAGCCTGTCTGCCTGTGACACCCTCTCTTCCTCAAAAACATGGCCCCTCTCCTTGGTGAACAACGAAGAAAAGTATTCATTCATCACCTCTGCTATGTCTTCTGACTCCATGCACAAATTCCCACTGACGTCCTTGACCGGCCCCAGCCTCACCCTGGTCATTCTTTTATTCCTCACATAAGAGTAAAAAGCCGTGGGGTTCTCCTTGATCCGACCCGCCAAGGACTTCTCATGCCACCTCCTAGCTCTCCTAAGCCTCATTTTCAGCTCATTTCTTGCTAACTTGTAACCCTCCATCGAGCCAACTGAACGTTGTTTTCTCAACCGAACATACGCTTCCTTCTTCCTCTTGACAAGACATTCCACCTCTTTTGTGAACCATGGTTCCCTCACTCGGCCATTTCCTCTCTGCCTGGCAGGGACATACTTATCAAGGACACGCAGTATTTGTTCCTTGAAAAGGTTCCACTTATCATTAGTGCCTTTGCCTGACAATTTTTGTTCCCATCCTATGCTTCCTAATTCCCGCCTGATTGCATCATAATTACCTCTCCCCCAATTGTAAACTATGCCCTGCCGTATGGGCCGCTCCCTCTCCATTGCAATAACAAAAGACTCCGAATTGTGGTCACTATCTCCAAAGTGCTCTCCCACAACCAAATCCAAAACTTGGCCCGGTTAATTTCCCATTACCAAATCCAATGTGGCCCCACCTCCTGTCGTCTTATCCACATATTGTGTCAGGAACCCCTCCTGCACACACTGCACAAAAACTGCCCCATCCGAACTCTTCGACCTATAAAGGTTCCAATCAATATTTGGAAGGTTAAAGTCCCCCATGCCAACTGCCTGTGACCTCCACACCTATCCAAAATCTGCTTAGCAATTTCTTGCTCAACATCTTTATTATTAATTGGGGGCCTATCGTAAACTCCTAACAACGTGACCGCTCCTTTCCTATTCCTAACCTCAGCCCATATTACCTCTGTAGGCAGATCCCCTTCGAAATGCCTTTCTGCACCCGTTAAACTCTCCTTGATTAACAGTGCCGCTCCTCCACCTCTTTTCCCAACTACCCTACACTTACTGAAACATCTATACCCCGGAACTTCCAACAACCATTCCTGTCCTTGTTCTACCCATGTCTCCGTAATGGCCACAACATCGTAGTCCCAAGTGCCAATCCACGCCCCAAGTTCACCTACCTTATTTCGGATGCTCCTTTCATTGAAGTAGACACACTTCAACCGACCTTCTTGTCTGCTGGTACCCACCTTTGACCATGATACCCTTCCCAGTACCTCACTACACTCACTGACCTCCGGACTACATCTCCTTTTCCCATCCCCCTGACAAATTATTTTAAACCCCACCGCAGAGCCGTAGCAAATTTCCCTCCCAGGATATTGGTGCCCCTCTGGTTCAGGTGCACCCCGTCCTGTTGGTACAGGTCCCACCTTCCCCAGAAAGTGTTCCAATTATGCACATAGCTGAAACCCTCTCTCCTACACCATCCCTGCATCCATGTGTTTCACTGCACTCTCTCCCTGTTCCTCAACTCGCTATCCCGTGGCACCGGCAACATACCAGAGAAATCTGTATTTCTTGATTGATTTGGGATTAGTGAACTCAAAGACAGTGAGCGGTGCACAGATTTGTGTTTTCTTTTCAGGTTTTGTATTCCAGTTTAAATAGGGAGTGTGGTTTGGATTAATGGCTCTTTCAGAGGCTCAGAAGTTGCTGCGGGTGGAGGAAGTCTCGCAAGTTACCTTACAGAAAGTGACTAAAGCAAAGCTTTTGGAATTGGAAACATATTGCAGTTGACATTGCCTGACAGAGTACGGAAAGGAGAGATAATTGTGGCAATAGCACAACATTTGGAATTGTCAGTAGCACAGTCAGAATCGTTGGAAATGGCGAGAATTCAGTTACAAATGAAACTGACAGAATATAAAAAATAATTAAAACCCTTTGAATTGCAGGCAAAAGAAAAGGAAATGGAGGAACAGCAAGCAAAATAATTAAAACGATCTGAATTACAGGCAAAAGAAATAAAAGGAGGCAAGGGAAAGGGGGAAGGAAAAATAGAGTGACTTTGAACATCAGAAACTGGCCTTCAAATGTAAACATCGGGAACGATTAGCGGAGGTAAAGGGTAAAGTACAGTCTGAGGGTAGTGATGAGGATAGTGAGAGAATGAGGGGCAGAAAATACATCAGGAGATAGAAAAGGCAATGTTACAACAATCATGGGGGATTCAATATGCAGGTGGACTGGGAAAATCAGGTAGGTCGTGGATCCCAAGAAAAGGAGTGTCGCGGATAAAGTGGATGAGCTCACAGTGTGGATCGATGCTTGGAAGTGTGATGTGGTGCCCATTACAGCGACTTGGGGACAGGGACAGGACTGGATAATTCAGGTGCCGGGTTTCAGATGTTTCAGAAAGGACAGAGAGGGGGGAGGGGGAGGAGTGGCACTACTGATCAGGGATAGTGTCACAGCTGTAGAGAAGATGGAAGCCATGGAGGGATTGTCTACGGAGTCTCTGTGGGTGGAAGTTCGGAGCGGGAAGGGGTCGATAACTTTGCTGGGTGTTTTCCATAGGCCGCCCAATAGTAACAGGGATGTTGAGGAGCAGATAGGGAAACAGATCCTGGCGAGATGTAGGAATAACAGGGTTGTTGTGATGGGAGACTTTAATTTCCCAAACATCGATTGGAATATCCCTGGGGTAAGGGGTTTGGATGGGTAGGAGTTTGTGAGGTGTGTTCAGGAGGGTTTCTTGACACAGCATGTGGATAAGCCCACAAGAGGAGAGGCCGTGCTCGATCTGGTACTGGCTAATGAGCCTGGACAGGTGTCGGATCTCTCAGTGGGGGAGCATCTTGGGCATAGTGATCATAACTCTATCTCCTTTACGCTAGCAATGGAAAGAGATAGGATCAGGCAAGCTAGGAAAGTGTTTATCTGGAGTTCGGGGAAATATGGAGCCATCAGGCAGGAGATTTGAGGCGTAAATTGGAAGGAGGTATTAGCGAGGAATAGTACCGAAGTAAGGTGGCAGATTTTCAAGGAATGTTTGTCTCGAGTTCTACATGACAACGTTCTGATGAGACAGGGACGTTTTGGTAGGTTACGGGAACCGTGGTGCACGAAAGCTGAGCTGAACCTAGTCAAAAAGAAAAGGAAAGCGTACAAACGGTTCAGAGAGCTCGGCAGTGATAGGAATCTAGATGAGTATACGGTTTGTAGGAAGGGACTTGAGAAGGAAATTAGGAGAGCCAGAAGGGGTCATGGGAAGGCCTTAGCAGGTAAGGTTAAAGAGAACCCTCAGGCGTTCTATAAATATGTGAAGAGTAAAAGGATGAGATGTGAAGGAATAGGACCTATAAAATGTCAAGGTGAGAAAGTCTGTACGGAAGCGGAAGAAATGGTAGAGGTGCTGAATGAATACTTTACCTCGGTATTCACGGTGGAAAAAGACCTGGGTGGTTGTACTACAGGATTGTGGAGGACTGAAAAGATTGTGTTAGTGGACATTAAGAAAGAGGATGTGTTGGAAATTTTGAATAGATCAAGATAGATAAATCGCCGGGACCGGATGGGAGATACCCCAGGTTTATGTGGGAGGCGAGGGAAGAGTCTGCAGAGCCTTTGGCGATGATCTTTGCGTTGTCGATGGATACGGGAGTGGTGCCGGAGGATTGGCCGATTGCGGATGTGGTTCCTATATTCAAGAAAGTGAATAGGGATAGCCCAGGAAATTACCGACCGGTGAGTCTAACCTCAGTGGTTGGTAAGTTGATGGAGAAGATCCTGAGGGACAGGATCTGTGAACATTTAGAGAGGTTTAGTATGCACTGACGTAGTCAGCACGGCTTTGTCAAAGGCAAATCGTGCCTTACGAGCTTGGTGGAGTTCTTTGAAAAGGTGACTAAACACATTGACGAAGGAAAAGCGGTAGATGTGGTTTACATGGACTTCAGCAAAGCGTTCGATAAGGTCCCCCATGCAAGACTTCTCGAGAAAGTGAGAGGGCATGGGATCCAAGGGGCTGTTGCCTTGTGGATCCAGAACTGGCTTGCCTGCAAGAGGCAGAGAGTGGTTGTAGATGGGTCTTTTTCTGAATGGAGGTCGGTCACCAGTGGAGTGCCCCAGGGATCTGTTCTGGGACCCTTGCTGTTTGTCATTTTCATAAATGACCTGGATGAGGAAGGAGAGGGATGGGTTGGTAAGTTTGCCGACGACACGAAGGCTGGTGGTGTTGTGGATAGTTTGGAGGGATGGCAGAAGCTGCAGCGTGACATAGACAGGATGCAGGACTGGGCGGAGAAGTGGCAGATGGACCTCAACCCGGATAAATGTGTAGTGGTCCATTTTGGCAGGTCAAATGGGATGAAGGAGTATCATATCAAGGGCAAGACTCTTCGCAGTGCAAAGGATCAGAATGACCTTGGGGTCCGGGTCCATAGGACACTTAAATCGGCCTCGCAGATGGTTAAAAGGGCGTATGGTGTGCTGGCCTTCATCAATCGAGGGATTGAATTTCGGAGTCGAGAGATAATGATGCAGCTTTATAAGACCCTCGTCGGACCCCACTTAGAGTACTGTGCTCAGTTCTGGTCACCTCATTACAGGAGGGATGTGGAAATCATTGAAAGGGTGCAGAGAAGATTTACAAGGACGTTGCCTAGATTGAGTGGCATGCCTTATGAGGCTAGGCTGAGGGAGCTCGGTCTTTTCTCCTTGGAGAGACGAAGGATGAGAGGTGACCTGATAGAGGTGTACAAGATGTTGAGAGTTATAGACCGGGTGGATTCTCAGAGGCTTTTTCCCAGGGCTGAAATGGTTGCTACCAGAGGACACAGATTTAAGGTGCTGGGGAATAGGTACAGAGGAGATGTCAGGGGTACGTTTTTCACTCAGAGGGTAGTGGGTGAGTGGAATCGGCTGCCGTCTGTTGTGGGAAAATCGATGAGGTTTTTCAATAGACTTCTGGATGAGTACATGGGACTTAATAAGATTGAGGGTTATAGGTAAGCCTATATATAAGCCTAGGTAGGTAGGGACATGACCGGCACAATTTGTGGGCCGAAGAGCCTGTTTGTTTTGGAGTTTTGCTATGTTCTATGTTCTAAAAGGAATTTGTGGAGTGTCTAAGAGAGGTTTTTTGGAGCAGCTTGTGACAGAGCCTACTCGGGAACAGACAATTCTGGATTTGGTGATGTGTAATGAGGCAGACCTGATTAGGAAACGTAAGGTGAAGGAACCCTTTGAGAGCAGTGACCCAATATGATAGAATTTAGCCTGCAGTTTGAGAGGGAGAAGCTGGAATCAGATGTAACGGTATTACAATTAAATAAAGGTAACTACAAAGGCATGAGGGAGGAGCTGGCCAGAGTTGATTGGAAGGGGAGCCGAGCAGGGGAGACAGGGGAACGGCAATGACAGGAGTTCGTGAGGGTTATTTGGGAAGCACAACAGAAATTCATCCCAAGGAGGGGGAAACATGCCACAGGGAGGGCGAGGCATCCATGACTGATGGGGAAGTTAAGGACAGCATAAACGCAAAATAAAAAACCTCCAAAGTGGCAAGGATTCGTGGGAAGGCAGAGGATTGGGAAGCCTTTAAGAGTGAGCAGAGGACAACTAAAAAAGCAATAAGGGGGGAGAAGATTAAATATGACTGTAAGCAACTAGTAATATAAAGGAAGATCGGAAGAGTTTTTTCAATATATAAAAGGTAAGCGGCAAAAAAAGCCATTGGACCACTGGAAAATGAGGCTGCAAAATGAATAAGAAACTAAGAAATGGCAGAAGAACTGAATAGTTACTGTGCATCCGTCTTCACGGTGGAAGACACCGGTGGGATACCAGAGCTCCAGGAGTGTCCGGGGGCACAGCTGAAGGTACTGGCCATTACTAACGAGAAGGTTCTGGGGAAACTGAAAGGTCTGAACGTGGATACATCACCTGGACCGGATGGACCACACCCCAGGGTTCTAAAATAGATAGCTGAGGAAATTGTGGAGGCAATGGTGGTGATCTTTCTGTTACAGTTCTTTGAGGAGGTAACAAGGAAGTTAGATAAAGGAGAACCTGATTTATTTAGATTTCCAGAAGGCCTTTGACAAGATGCCACATTGGACAATGTTAAATAAGTAAGGTGCCAATGGTGTTGAGGGTAAAATCCTGGCATGGAGAGATGATTGGCTGACTGGCAGAAGGCAGAGAGCGGGGATGAAGAGGTCTTTTTTCAGGATGGCAGCCAGTGACGAGGGGTTGGTGCTGGGACGGCAGCTGATACAAAGATATGTAGATGGACAGATAGTATTGAGGGAGGGGGAGCGGGGCGGGGGGAATGCTGCAGAAGGACTTGGACAGGTTTGGAGAGTGGGCAAAGAGGTGGCAGATGGAATGCAATGAGGAAAAGTGTGAGGTTATGCACTTTGGAAGGAGGAATGGAGGCATAGACGTTTTTCTAAGTGGGGAAGTGCTTAGAAAATCAGACGCACAAAGGGATTTGGGAGTCCTTGTTCAAGATTCTCCAAAGGTTAACGTGCAGGTTCAGTCGGCAGTTAGGAAGGCAAATGGAATGCTAGCATTCATGTCGAGAGGGCGAGAATATAAGAGCAGGGATGTACTTCTGAGGCTATATAAGGCTCTGCTCAGACCCCATTTGGAGTATTGTGAACAGTTTTGGGCCCCAGTTTAGAAAGATGAGGGGGGATCTTTTTTCAGGATGGCAGCCAGTGACCAGTCGTGTGCCTCGGGTCGGTGCTGGGACCACAACATTTCACAATATACATTAATGGTTTGGAAGAATGAAATGAAGGCATTTTTGCTAAGTTTGCAGATGATACAAAGGTATGTAGATGGACAGGGAGTATTGAGGAAGGGAAGTGGGGGAGGAGGGGGGTTGGCTGCAGAAGGACTTGGACAGGTTAGGAGAGTAGACAAAGAGCTCAGACTAAAGGGACGATCTTTTAAAACAGACGAGGAGGAAGTTCTTCAGCCAGAGAGTGGTGAATCTGTGGAACTCTTAGCTGCAGAAGGCTGAGGAGGCCAGGTCATTCAATGTCTTTAAGACAGAGATAGATAGGTTCTTGGTTAATAAGGGGATCAGGGGTTATGGGGAAAAGACAGGATAATGGGGATGAGAAAAACATCAGCCATGATTGAATTTCAGAGCAGGCTTGATGGGCCGAGTGGCCTAGTTCTGCTTATGTCTAAAGGTCTCTTATGGTATGGGGAATGAGGGATACAGGTGGACATAAGGAGCATTTGGAATATGTTTCGAGTGCAGGGATTTGGGGTGGTGTTTTGAGGGCAGGTTGGGGTGGTGAGGAATGGGGTTGAGGCCTTTTGTGTGAGGGAGTGGGGAGCAATCTCCCCGGTTTCAAATCCACCCCAGGTTTGCACCATACCTGTCATCAAGGTATCATTAGGTGCGCAGCCTCATCTGGTTCAGAACATCAGGTTCATATGCGCACCAACGTCGCTCAATCAATATTTCCAAACAATTCCAGAGGTTCAGGCCCACGACAGGTTCAGACTCACCCCAGTTTCACAATCATAGAAATATTGAAATATAGGAACAGCAGGAGCAGGCCATTCGGCTCTTGGAGCCTGCTCCGACATTCAGTTTGATCATGGCTGATTATCAACTTCAATATCCTGATCATCCCTTGCCCCCATATCCCGTGATCACTTTAGCCCCAAGAGCTATATTTAATTTCTTCCTGAAATCACGAAAGATTTTGGCCTCAGCTACTTTCTGTGGTAATGAAGTCCATAGATCATCAGAGTGGAGAAATTTCTCCTCACCTCTGTTCTAAACGGTTGATGCTTATCCTCAAATCTTGAACCATAGTCCTCAACTCCCTGAGCATCAGGAACATTCTTTCTGAATCTACCCTGTCTAAGCCTGTTCCAATATTATATGTTTCACTCTAATGAACTCCAAGGAATAAAGCCCTAACCGACTTAGTCTCTCTTCATATCACAGACTTGCCATCCCAGGAATCAGCCTGGTAAACATTCGCTGTACTCCCTGTATAGCGAGGACATCCGTCCTCAGATAAGGACACCAAAACTGCACACAATACTTGAAGTGTGGCCTCAGCAATGCCCTGTACAATTGCAGTAACACATCTCTACTCCTGTACTCAAATCTTCTCCCTATGAAGGCCAGCATTACAGTTGTCTTCTTTACTGCCTGTTGTACATGCACGCTTACTTTCAGTTACTGATACGTACGGACACCAAGGTCTCGCTGAGTATCCACCTCTCTCAATTTACACCCATTCAAATAATAATCTGCCTTCCTATTATTGCTGCTAAATTGGATAACCTCACATTTATCCACATTTTACTGCAACTGCTTTGCACATGCCCACACATTGAGCCTGTTCAAATCACACTGAAGCATGTCTGCATATTTCTCATAGTTCATCCCCACCCACCTTTTATCATCTGTAAATTTGGAGTTGATACATTTCGTTCCATTTTCAGAATAATTAATATATAATGTGAACAGTTGGGGTCCGTGCACAGATTCCTGCAGTATCCCACTAGACACTGACTGCTAATCAGAAAAAGGCCAATTTATTGCCAAATCTTTGCTTTCTACCTGCGAACCAGCTTCCTATCCATCTCAAAACATTGCCTGCAATCCCATGTGCTTTCACTTCACTTGGCAGTCTGTGACGTGAGACCTGGTCGAAAGCCTTCTGAAAGTCTCAAGAAACCACATCCACTGGTTCTCCTCAGTGAACACTACTGATTGCATCCTCAAAAAATTCCAATAGATTCTTCAAACAAGATTTCCCTTCTGTAAATCCATGCTGACTTTGTCTGATTTTCCCACTGCCTTCCAAGTGCTGAGTTATGAAATCATTGATAAATCTTCCAGCTCCAACTTTCCCTGCACTGACGATAGGTTCACTGGGATCAGTGTATCTTATCACTGATCATGTGTCTGTAAAATGCTGACATGTAGATCAGTCACAGAGTAACAGCATAGAGCAGCTCACACACACATTTAGGCAAGTACAAGAGTAATAGTCACTTACCAGGAACATCAATAGCTCCATGGATCAGGTGGGATATTTTCTTCACCATGTTTTTGAGGAAGAGAAGGTGTGACAGGCTAATAGGCAGGAGGAAGTAGATATTCGGAGGGAGGATGTACTAGCAGTTTTGAATAAACTGAAGGTCGATAAGTCCACTGGGCCTGATGAAATATATCCTAGGATTCTTTGGGAGGCAAGGGTTGAGATTGCAGAGCCTTTGGCTTTGATCTTTGGGTCCTCGCTGTCCACGGGGATGGTGCCATTAGTACTGGAGAGTGGCGAATGCTGTTACTCTGTTTAAGAAAGGGAACAGAAATGACCGTGGCAATTATAGGCCGGTTAGTCTTACTTCGGTGGTTGGTATGTTGATGGAAAAGGTCCTTAGGGATGGGATTTACGACCATTTAGAAAGATGCGGATTAATCCGGGATAGTCAGCAGGGATTCGTGAAGGGCAAGTCGTGCCTCACAAACTTGATAGAATTTTTTGAGGAGGTAACTGAGTGTGTTGATGAAGGTAGGGCAGTTGATGACATATACATGGATTTTAGTAAGGCGTTTGATAAGATCCCCCATGGTCGGCTTATGGTGAAAGTAAGGAGGTGTGGGATAGAGGGAAAGTTGGCCGATTGGATGGGTAACTGGCCATCTGATCGAAGGCAGAGGGTGGTGGTGGATGAAAAATTTTCGTACTGGAGGCAGGCTGCTGGCGGAGTGCCTCAGGGATCAGTGCTTGGTCCTCTGCTCTTTGTGATTTTCATCAATGACTTGGAGGAGGGGGCTGAAGGCTGGATCAGTAAATTTGCTGATGACACCAAGATTGGTGGAGTAGTGGATGAGGTGGAGGGCTGTTGTAGACTGCAAAGAGACATAGATAGGATGCAGAGCTGGGCTGAAAAATGGCAGATGGAGTTGAACCCTGATAAATGTGAGGTGATTCATTTTGGTAGGACAAACTTAAATGTGGATTCCAGGGTCAAAGGTCGGGTTCCGAAGACTGTGGAGGAACAGAGATCTTGGGGTCTATATCCACAGATCGCTGAAGGTTTCCAGTCAAGTGCATAGAGCTGTGAAAAAGGCCTATAGTGTGTTAGCTTTTATTAACAGGGGGTTTGAGTTTAAGAGCCGTGGAGTTATGCTGCAACTGTACAGGACCTTGGTGAGACCACATTTGGAATATTGTGTGCAGTTCTGGTCACCTCACTATAAGAAGGATGTGGAAGCGCCGGAAAGAGTGCAAAGGAGATTTACCAGGAAGCTGCCTGGTTTGGAGGGTAGGTCTTATGAGGAAAGGTTGAGGGAGCTAGGGCTGTTCTCTCTGGAGCAGAGGAGGTTGAGGGGAGACTTAATAGAGGATTATAAAATGATGAAGGGAATAGATAGAGTGAACGTTCAAAGACTATTTCCTCGGGTGGATGAAGCTATTACAAGGGGGCATAACTATAGGGTTCATGATGGGAGATATAGGAAGGATGTCCGAGGTAGGTTCTTTACTCAGAGAGTGGTTGGGGTGTGGAATGGACTGCCTACAGTGATAGTGGAGTCAGACACTTTAGGAACATTTAAGCAGTTATTGGATAGGCACATGGAGCATACCAGGATGCTAGGGAGTGGGATAGCTTGCACTTGGTTTCAGATAAAGCTCGGCACAACATCGTGGGCCGAAGGGCCTGCTCTGTGGTGTACCGTTCTATGTTCTGTTTGAAATTCCTGATACATTTTCAGCGTGAAGTAATGTGCCCCTTCGCTCTACAGGTAATCTCTGTGTTAACTCCGTGATGATACATTCCCAAAGACATTCATACGTACCCTGTGGTATCCCCTGTGGGATACTGACATTGCAAAATCGCTCATCTTTGAGTTTCTTCAAATTAACAAACACGTGACGACATTGATTGAGGTTGTGAAATATATTTATTTCTGAGATTGAATTGCTGCCAATCAAAGAATGGACAATGCTGATCACATTAATTAATTTGTAACATTAGAGGCTATGTTACCCGCCAAAGGTATTCCCATCTAAAACACAACTCTCAGATCCCATGTTGCATCAGCGTTATCCTTCACCTGTCAGTGACCTTTCAACGATTCAATTCCAAATGTTAGAGTGTCTCTCCGGTCTGTTCCACTCTCTCCTGGGTATAGTTACCCTCTTTATCTCTGGAAATACACTGAATCCATTCAGGTCCTATAATTGTGACTCGAATTTCAGATTTAATCTGAAATGAATTCAAAAACGTGAATCACAGCAACTGAATCTATCCCCTCCAGCTCCATGTTTCCCAGCAGCCCAGATGAGATGTCCCGAACCGGAGCACCAGTCAGGCAACACAGCCTTCGAGACTCTCAATCCTGGCCACAGAGGAAATTGTCTATTCCTCTGACGAACTATGCCCATTTACAACTGCATTTCCCTTTTCTCCCCACTCTTGAATAACTCCCTGATCCCCCGTGCTATTGTTCAGTTGCTCAGCCTCATTTCAGCCCCCGCCCACGTCCGCACAGGGAGCCAGTGTCACAAACCTGTTTGTTTAATCATTCGAAGGACATGGGCGTCCCTGGCTGACCAGCATTTACTGCCTGTCCCCAGTTGACATTGGAGAGCAGTTGAGAGTTAAACACATTGCTGTGGCTCTGGAGCCACATGGAGGCCAGACCTGATACGGACGGCAGGTTTCCTTCCCTAAACGATGTTAGTGAACCAGATGGGGTTTTCCGACAATGGAGAATGGTTTTATAGTCATCAGTAGATTTTTGACTCCAGATATTTTTTAGTGAATTCAAATTCGACCAGCTGCTGTGACCGGATTCGAACACGGGTCCCCAGAACATAAACAATATTGGGAGCCCTTCCTGAAGCTATCACGTCAGCAGGAGCTGCTCAGAAAATTCCCTGAGTGTTCCTTCCAAGGCCTTACTCACCTTACTGCTGCTTCCGTTGGTCCCATGGAACTTTCTGAACTGTAATATCTGGGTGACACCTGGTCGTAAGGGACCGGGCAGTAAGGGACACAAGACACAGCAATACATCTCCATCCAGTTCCCTAAACTCCCACACTTACCCCAACTCTCAGTGCTTCACTCTCTGCAGCTTGCACTCTGTGGAGCTCCCTGAGTGGGCACATTTCACAGGCCTCAGTTCGGTAGTTTATATTTGCCCGTGTCCAACTCATGAACCGGATTGAAGTCACTGCACCCCCTCCCCCTCCAGGTCTGAGTAACCGCCGAGGGCTGACCGCCTTAGAAGCCTTTTTTGGAGTTTCAATGCTGGGTCCGGTTCCTGCTGCTCAGCTTCGGAAGTGACTGGGGTTCAGCAGACCGGAGCTCGCCTCTTCCACCATGAGCCTTGTGGCCCGAGTTCCCTTTATCAGGTGACAATGTGATCGAGAGGCTAAACCCACTGTGTCCATTTCAGACTCCGAGGTTCCCACTGGCGGAGATGGAGAACAGGAGCCGGAGTGCCTGGAGTTCTTTCCAAAGTTCCCGGTGTGCTGGAAATAGACTTTTCAGGCACGGTTTGGGGCTTCATGGTTGTAGATGATTGAAGCATTCCCATAGGATGGTATCTCCCAAGCGGACTTGATAAGAAACTGGCCCTGTTCCTCATGCCTCATAACCACGCGGATCCATTGCCATGATTGTTTACTAATAACCTATCAAGTGCCTTTAAGTGCCTCTCTCGGCTGGTGGGATCGGCACGGGGTGTCTTGATGCCTTGCCAACCTCCCGCCCTCGGGAAAATTAGACTCAACCTTGAGTGGAGTCAACTTCCCCTGAACCCTGCTGCGGCTATTCCAGTCATTGCAGGTGGGAGGGGGGTTGGTGCTGTCGTCCTGTAATTGAAGATGAATATGGATGGTTTGGTGTCCAAGGAGGCTGTGGGCTGGTTTTTTGAACCTGCTTTTACTGTTTGGGCCGCTCTTTCTGCCAGGCCGTTGGATGATGGGGAATTTCGCACTGTCCTAATGTGTCAAATTCTGTTCAACTTCATCTAATGCACAAATTCCTGACTGATGAAGGGTGGTCCATTTTCAGACACGAACATTTCTGGAATTCCGGGTGTCAAGAAAGAGGTGCGAAGTTTCTCCACTCTTGTCCTTGTGTTTGATTAACTCACCCTGTGTACGGCCATCCATTTTGAATCAGCATCTACCATTATCAGGAATATAGACCCCATGAACGGTCCGGCACTGTCCATGTGCAGCCACGTCTACGGCCGTCCTGGCCATTCCCAAGTGTGAAGAGTAGTGACTGGTGATAGTTCTGCCCTTGTTGATATTGCCAACACTGACCCACGAACAAATATCTGCATCCATACCTTGCCACCAGACAGGGCAACATGGAGGATCTTCAGTTTGCCATTCCTGGGTGGCCATGGTAAAGTTCACCATGGGATGGCGAATCTGGCTCAGGATGACACTCTTGAACCCCATAGGTGTGTGCCCTCTTCCACAGTCAGCTGCTTTCTGCCACTCCAATATGGGTGTAATTCAGGCTGTAACGGCCTTTTGGATTCCCCCATCAGCACTAGCTGCTTCAATTCATTCAGGACTGGATAATTTTGCCTCCACAGCCGAATATTATTGTCAGCTACTGGGAGAGTTTTGAAAAAGTTCCTGATTACCGTCTCTTCCATTGGGGGTACGACAACTGTCGCTTAATCGTAGCCAACTCAAGGCATCTGCCTTAGCGACTCGGCTTTCTGGAGGATGTTCCAATCGATAATGTTAGGCAGACAGTAATAAAGCCCACAGCTGGATATGGGCCGATGTTATGCGCTGCACCGCCATGCAGGCACTTCTGGAACCTCTTTGCCCAAACTATCACCGTCGACGAGGTGTCACAGTTGTTATTGGAATATTGGCATTTGGAATACTGCGTCGAGTCCTGGTCATCACACTACCAGAAGGACGTGGAGGCTTTGGAGAGAGTACAGAGGAGGTTTACCAGGATGTTGCCTGGTATGGAGGGGTTTAGTTATGAGGAGAGATTGGGTAAACTGGGGTTGTTCTCCCTGGAAAGACGGAGGATGAGGGGAGACTTAATAGAGGTGTATAAAATTATGAAAGGCATAGATAGGGTGAACGGTGGGAAGCTTTTCCCCAGGTCGGTGGTGACGTTCACGAGGGGTCATAGGTTCAAGCTGAAGGGGGGGAGGTTTAACACAGATATCAGAAGGACATATTTTACACAGAGGGTGGTGGGGGCCTGTAATGCGCTGCCAGGCAAGGTGGTGGAGGCGGACACACTGGGAGCATTTAAGACTTATCTAGACAGCCATGTGAACGGAGTGGGAATGGAGGGATACAAAAGAATGGTCTAGTTTGGACCAGGGAGCGGCAGAGGCTTGGAGGGCCGAAGGGCCTGTTCCTGTGCTGTATTGTTCTTTGTTCTTTGTTCTTTGTTAGCACTGCTGCCTCATAACGCCAGAGACCTGGGTTCAATTCCTGGATTGGGTCACTGTGCCGAGTCTGCACATTCTCTCCGTATCTGCGTGGGTTTCCTCTAGTTTCTCCGGTTTCCTCCCACAGTCTGAAAGACATGCTGGTGTGGTGCATTGGCCATGTTAAATGCTCCCTCAGTGTTACCCGAACAGGCACCAGAGTGCGAGGACTAAGCGATTTTCACAGTAACTTCATTGCAGTGTTAATGTAAGCCTATATTTGACACTTTATAAATGTTAAACTTCCTCTGAGTATGAAGTGTTGAATATCGCTGGGAATCCTATATAAGTGCACGTGAATACATTCATAATTGGAAACAAGAATCATCCTGCCAGCTTTGAGTTTAAGTCCTCAATCAGAGGGATTGGGTATTTATCCAGCTGTGAGAAACAGTTTACCGTTTGTTTCAAATTTCCCAGTACAAAGTATTTTTATTCACTCTTGGGACTTGGGTGTCACTGATCGGCCAGCATTTATCGCCCATCCCTTGTTGCCCATGTTCAGAGGACAATTAAGTGTCAACCACTTTGAGTCACATTGAGTCCTGACCACATAAGGACGACAGATTTCCTTCCCTGGGACATTGGTGAACCAGATGTGTGTTTCCGAAAATCGACAATATTTTTATGGTCACCAGCTGATTCTGAATTCCAGATATATTTATTTAAATTCCACCATCTGCTGCGACGGGATTCGAACCCGGGTGCACAGAACTTTAGCTGAGTTTCTGGATTAATAGTCTCGTGATAAAACCACCAGTCCATCACATCCACAGCCTGAGTGTACACACCCTGAGTTCCAGTAACCTGGACACACCATATTATATACGTCTGCAGGGCTCCCGGATTGGACAGCATTAACTGCCTCAATCAGGGAGCTCATATTCCAATAACTCCACCTGATGGGTATCGTTAAAGTCACTAAGTATATCTCTCTCTGTCTCTTTCTGTCTTTCTGTGCATCCCACTCTCTGTATCTCTCTCTCTCTCTGTCTCTCTCTGTGCCTGTTTTTCTGTGTCTCTTACTGTCTCTCTGCATCTCCCTCATTCACCTTCTCTCTACACTCTTCCACTATGTATCCTCCCCCCTCTCAGTCTCACTCTCCTTCTCCCTCTCCTTCTCTGTCCCCCTTTTCTTATTTCTCTGTCTTTCTCTCTCTCTGCCTCGCTCTGTCTTTTGCTCTTGCTGTGTCCATTGTACTCATTCAGTCTCACTGTTTCAAAGTCGCTGACGTTCTCTGTCTCTGTATCTGTTTCTCTCTGCCTCCCTTTCTGTCTCCCTTTCCGTCTTAGTCTCCCACTCTCATTACATCCTCCCATCTGTCTCCCTCTGTCTCCCTTTCTCATTCCCTGTCTATCTCCCTCCCCATTTCCCCCAATCTCTATCCCTGTTTTTCTCGCTCTGTGAGAGTCCCTATCTGTCTCTGTCCTTTCGCTCTTTTTCTCTCTCTCACTCGCTCTCTCTGTTTCTTTCCCTGTATCTGTTAGAAACTCTTTCAAAATCTGTCACGCTCCATGTATTTATGCCCTTCCCCCTCTCCCTCAATCTCCGTCTCTCTGTCACTCTCACTGTTGCTCTCACTGTCCTCTCTCTCTCTCTCTATCGGTCACTCTTTCTGTCTCTGTGAGGCTGTTTGTTATTTGTAGTTTGAATGTCCAATAGGAAGCGTTAGTTTCCTCTCAGGGTTTAATGAGTTGAAGAATTGAAGTAAGGGGATATTTCAGCAGATTTATTAGCTGCTGCCTGAAGTGAGTCTGTGTCACAGCATACATGGCAGTGTTTGTACAACAGCTTGTGAGTTGCAGCATGAAGCCCAATTCCAGAACAAATTCATCTAACCGTACCAACTGATAGCCCAAATCATGCATCCGACGCCATATAGAATAAACCATTAATGTTGACCATAACAGGATGAAATTGGCTGAGATAACAAACAGTAAAATGATGGATTTCCTGCGACTCTCCATCTCTGGGTCTCTGGGATTCTCCCCACTGCTTTGAGCCCGAAGTCTCCTGCGGGCTCTGCTGCTCACGAAGATGTGTCTGACGGTGAAAGCATTGAGCAGCAGAATCAGGACGAATGGGACAGCCGGGGTTAGAATGTTGTGGAGGAACTCGATTGTTACCCAGTCCGGAGAATTCGTAACATCCTCTGTGACCAAACAAAACCAGGGGACGTTCACCAGCTGATATACATTTAAAAACATAAAATACCAGAAAATGTTCTTTAAACAGCTCAGCACCGTCACTGTTCCCAGAACCACAGCTGCCGATTTCTCACTGCAATATTTACTTTTCAGCTTGGGGCAGCAAATGGCCACAAATCGATCAAAGGTGAAAGTGACGGTGAACCAGACAGAACAGTCAGTGGCTGCATAAAGCAGGATGGCGTGGATGTTACACAGGGGGACCGACAGCAGAAATTCAAACTGTTCCCAATAAACAACGGGAATGTGTCTCAATATCAGGTCGAGGATAATGACCAGCAGATCCCCCGCTGACATGGCCACCAGGTAACGAGTGACACATTTGGACAGACCACAGTTTCTGCTCGTCAGTGTCACAATTGTGATTATGTTCACTGTCAGGAAGGGAAATAAAGAATAAAATTAGACACGATTCAGGGGAAGAAGTTACCATTTAGACTGAGGATGGGTTGAAATAAAAAAGAATGCACACACATAAAATCACTTTTTTTTTAAACCAGCATGACTTTTACAGTGTGAGAGGAAAGTGGAGCATCCGGAGGAAACCCACACAGACACGGGGAGAAGGTCCAAACTCCACACAGACAGTGACGCAAGCCTGGAATTGAACCCAGGTCCCGGACGCTGTGAGTCAGCAGTGCTAACTACTGTCCAACTGTGCTGCTCCATGGTAGCAACAAAATGGTATATATCTGGGAGCGAGATTTCCGGAGAGTCCACAAAATTGGCCCTCACTCAGCTACAAGTAAATAGCCCCCCTCCCTTGTGGGTGATTTGGAGGGGAAGAAGGATGAGTGAGTAAACCCTGACAGAAAATCCAGACTGGAGTCCTGTCGGTGGTAACCTGTCGTCTCTCAGACAGCTTACTGACAACCCCTGCAACAGAGCTGGTACCAAATAGTGCTGGTTTGACCCTTGCCTCTGGACAATAGTAACAGTTGGCAGAGGGATACCATGATGTCTTGACAGCACGGAATCTCTATTATATTTTCACAGAACTGTACCCTGGAGAGGAGATTACAGCATTGTGGCCACTGTTAGCACAACACAGGAATAAATAGTAATCTCAAACTCGATTGGCACAGAACGCAAGTAACAGGGTTTGCTTTAAACAGTGGGAGAATGCTTCAGGTTTCAGCGAATAACTATCATCCATAATACTCAGTGCAATCGCTGCTGCCCCACTATCGTCTACTGGACCAGTGCAGCTCCATGAGTCCTCTCTGGGCAGAAAGGTTGCCAATCTATGCACCAGGTAAAATCTCAAACAAAGGCCAGTAACAAAGAAAAGGCCAAGCAGGCTGCCTTAATGACTATCGTCCGGTGACTCTGATATCCAATATTATGAAATGCATCAAAAGGTTAGTCATGACATGAATCATTTCCGGCTTCCCAGATTGGTTGGATCCACGACAGTTCACCGACATCCACAACAGGTCCACAATGCCATCTCCCTGGCCCGACAGTGAACCCTGGAACACAGACTCGTGTTTATCGACTACAGCTCAGCCTGCAACACCATTAGTCCGACGAAACTCATGTCCAAAGTCCGTGGCCCTGGGCTTGGCTCTTGCCTCTGCAATTGGATCCTGAACTTCCTAATCCATAGACAGCAAAATTAAGGACAATCAACAACATCTCCTTCACAATCATCCTCAACAGCGGTGCCCTGTAAGGCTGCGTCCTCAGCCCCCTATGCTCCTTATACGCTGGTGACTGTGTGGCCAAATTCCCCTCCAACTCGATTTCCAAGTTTGCTGATGACACTTGTAGTGAGTCGGATCACAAACAACGATGAGACCGAGAACAAGGAAGTGACAGACAATCTGGTGATCTGGGGCGACAACAATAATCTCTTCCTCAATGTCAACAAAGCAAATCGACTTTTGGAAGCATAGTGGAGTACATGCCCCTATCTACATCAATGGGATGAAGTTGAAATGGTCGGCAGCTTCACATTTTAGGGTCCAGATCACAAAAACTCTTTCCTGGCTCCTCCATGACGACCCTATAATTAAAAATGCCTACGAACGCCTCTATTTTCTCAGAGGTTTACGGACATTTGGCATGTTAGCTGCGACTCGCACCAACTTTTACAGATGCACCATAAACAACATTCCAGCTTGGTATGGCTCCTGCCCTGCCCAAGACTGCAAAAACTTCAAAGCTTGGTGAAGTTTTAGACTCTGTCTAAACTGTCTAAACTTCCCGTTGCCTTGCAAAATCAACCTGCCTAAATAAGGAATAGCGCACCATGGACATAAACTCTTCCCCCTTGTTCCATCAGAGAAAAATATAAAAAATGTGTGAGGACATGGACCAATCGACTCAGAATCATAGAAACACTGCAGTGCAGAAAGGGTTTTCAAAGTAAAATAAAGCTTCACTGGTGATGATGGAATCCCGGGGATTGAACCGGGGTCTCTGATGCTGTGAGGCAGCAGTGCTAACAACTGTGCCATACTGCCATCCTGCAAGGTGCCCTGGAGACATCCAGGATCACCCCAAGGACACCATCATCACCATATCCGTGGTGGGGAAATTATTGGAAAACAACCTGAGGGACAGAATTAATCTCCACTTCGAGAGGTAAGGATTTCTGAACAATAGTCAGCATGGCTTTGACAGGGAGAGATCACGTCTAACAATTCGCTGGAATATATCGAGGAGTTGACTGGATGAGGAGATGAGGGAAGTGCAGTCGATGTAGTCTACATGGACTTCAGAAAATCTTTTGACAAATTCCCGTGTGGGAGACTGAACAAGAAAGTAATAGCCGATGGGATCCAGGGCAATTTGGTATATTACATTCAAAATTGCCTGAGTGGCAGGAGGCAGAGTGTGACGGTCGAAGGTTGCTTTTGTAACAGCAAGCCTGTATTCAGTGGGGTTCCACAGGGATCGATGCTGGGTCCGTTGCTGTTTGTAGTGTACATTGACGGTCTAGACATGTATGTGTGAGGTATGATCAGTAAGTTCTCAGATGATACAAAAATTGATAGTATGGTAAATATTGAGGAGGAAAGCCTTAGATAACAGGAATCATAGAATCCTACAGTGCAGAAGGAGGCCATTCAGCCCATCGAGTCTGCACTGAGCACAATCCAACCCAGACGATATCCAATAACCCCATGCATTTACCCTCGTGATTCTCCCTGATACTAAGTCCAGTCTGTCCTCGCCCATCCATCTAACCCACAAGTCTTTGGACTGTAGGAGGAAACTGGAACACCCGGAGGAAACCCATGCAGACACGGGGAGAATGTGAAATCTCCACAAAGATGTGGTCCAAGCCAGAAATCGAACACACGTCCCTGGCGCTGTGGGGCAGCAGTGCTAACCACTGTGCCACCGTGCTGAGGAAACTGAAAGGCTGGTCAAATGGGCAAATGTAATTTACACCTGACGAATGTGAGGCGATGCATTTGGGACGACTATCCGGTCAAGGAAATGCACCATGTCCGGTCGAGTCTGAGGAAGTGGAGAGGACCAGAATGAATTTGGGGTGCAGATATGCGGATCCCTAACAGCAGCAAGACAGGTAGATGAGGTGGTTAAGACAACATGTAGGATACTTGCCTTTAGCAGCCGCAGCATAGAATATAAGAGCTGGGAGCTTATGATGGAAGTGTATAAAATGCTGGTTAGACCAGAGCAAGAGAACTGTGTGCAGCTCTGGTCATCGCACTACAGGAAGGATGTAATTGCACTGGAGATGGTGGAGAGGAGATTCACCCGGATGCTGCCTGGGCTGGAGAGTTTCAGCTATGAGGAGAGGCTGGTGAGGCTGGGTTTATTTTACCTTAGAGCAGAGACGGCTGGAGGGGGAGTGGGTGTAGTGGGTGGTGGTCGGGAGTGCTTTCAGGTGGGGGGCGGGGACTGAGTGATATGTACAAAATTATGCTGCACACAGATAGGAAGAAACTTTTTTCCCTTCAGTAGAGGTGTCAATAACCAGAGGGGCGTGGATTTAAGGCAAAGGGCAGATTTCTGTGTGGATTTGAGGAAAAATGTTCCCATCCACAGGGTGCTGGGATCTGCAGCTCACGGCCTGAAAGGACGTTAGAAGCGGGAACAACCACAAGAGGCATTTAGATCAGCAACTCAAACGCCAGAGCATACAAGGCTGTGGATCGAGGGCTGGAAAATGGAATTCGATTGGATAGGTGTTTGATGACCAGTTCAGAAATAATGGGCCGAAGGGCCTCATTTTGTGCTGTTAAAACGCGATGGCTGTTAGACCACCCTCAGCAGTGGCCCCATCACTTGCAGCTCTCACAGTGCTGGCTCGGAGACCGACCATGTACCAAACCTATGTGGCTGCAAATGTGCAATTGCAGCCAGCAGTGAGCCGCCTGGTCTGAGAGAGACATCTGTCAGCTCTCTGCTGCTGCAGCGAGCTTCAACACAGCAGCTGCTCCCAGATAGTCCGGGGGGGCCCAGCTATTTGTGAGCAGCCGCCGACCGTTTATAGCCCCAAACTCACCATCTGGACCAATCACCCCCCTTCCCCCACATCAATTACATGCAGAGAGGCAGCGAGACCCACTCCCTATCCCACTGTGCATGCAGAGAGGCAGTGAGACCCCCTCCCTAACCCACTGTGCATGCAGAGAAGCAGCAAGACCCCCTCCCTACACTACTGTGCATGCAGAGAGGCAGCGAGAACCCCTCTATCCCACTGTGCGTGCAGAGAGGCAGCGAGACCCTCTCCCTATCCCACTGTGCATGCAGAGAGGCAGCGAGGCCCCCTCCCTAACCCACTGTGCATGCAGAGAGGCAGTGCGACCCTCCATCCCGAATCCACTGTGCATGCAGAGAGGCAGCGAGACCCCTTGCCTGCCCCACTATGCATGCAGAGAGGCAGCAACCCCCTCCTCCCTACCCCACTGTGCATGCAAAGAGGCAGCGAGGCCCCCTCCCCTAACCAGGGCAGCACGACCAAACTACCTCACCAATCTCGTGCAAAGTGGCAGCAGGACCGCGCTCCCTACTCCACCAATCACATGCAGAGTGGTATTGGGCCACCCTCCCTACCGGATTGACACGCTCTCCAAGGGCCAAGCTGCCTTCAGGCCCAGCCCCTGCGGGTCCTGCCCCTGCAGGTCCCGCCCCTGCAGGCCCCGCCCCTGCAGGTCCTGCCCCGCCAGGCCCCGCCACTACGGGACCCACTCCCTGGCACTGCCCAGTGTACAGTGCCCGGTGGGCATTACCCAACGGGCAACTACCTTTGCTCTCGAACTTGCCCAGTGTCCTCAATGGCCTTCGGTTCTATCGGTGAGGCCATTACGACTCGTCCTCATACATGTGGACCAGCTGTTTTCCTCACCGGACACAACCTCTCGCAGTGAGGCTGCAAAGGCAAGTGTGACGCACAATTCCATCCCAGGCTCGCTGATTTCATTTAAATTTGTTTTAAAATGAACTTAAATAATTTATTCAGCCTCCCGCCAGAAATGGGCAGAGACTGAATCCGCTGCATCTCCATTGCCAGTGAGGTTGCAGGAGGTGAGAAATGGGGCGTGGACCTGAGTTCTCGGCTGTTACACAGTTTTACTGCTCACCCTGTCATCAATGGACAGGGAGCAGCTGTAAACCCGCCCACCTCCCCTGTGTGTGTGTGTGTGTGTGTGTGTGTGTGAGCAAGAGAGCACTGTACGAGTGTCCCTAAGTGTGCGGCGTTCTGGAGTGTTACAGCAACTTTGGTTCTTCTTGGATTTGTGTGTGTGTGTGTGTAAATCTCATTGCCTTTATCAGCAAATGTTTGTATTTATGTATTTGCGTATAGGTGTCTGTGTGTTTGTGTTTCTGTGAATGTAGGAGGATTTGTGTTGGTACAGGGGATAGCACTGTTGCCTCACAGCACCAGAGACCATGGATCAATTCCAGGCTTGGCTACTATGTGTGCAGAGTTTGCACGTTCTCCCTGTGTCTGCGTGGCTCTCCTCTGCGTGCTCCGATTTCCTCCCAAAATCTGAAAGTTACTCTGTTTAGGTGCATTGGCTAAGATAATTTCTCCCTCAGCGTACCCGAACAGGGGCTGAAATGTTTACAGTAACGTCAGGGGATTGTTACACTAACTTCACTGCAATGTTAATGTTCCCATCCTTGTGACACTGATGAATCAGCTTCAAACTTTAGAAAACATGTTCTCTCTCTGTGAGATCTTGCTGTGCACATATGACCAATAAAATGGATTCTGTGGTCTGCTGACTGGGTGGGTGATTAGCAGTGAACTGGTGTTACGTGTAGAGGGTAAAAATGATTCTGTCTCAATCTTTTACTCACGAAGGAGTAGCATTTGAGGTCACATGTCTATGGAAAGTCTCAGCACACAGAAGACATCCTAGCCCATAGGCCCTGAGACAATTGTCAGTGGCTGAAAGAATTAATAACCGGATACAGAGATTCAACAAGAGCAGTAAACCCAGTACAGTAAATGACAAGAAAATCAACACAGTTAAACAGCCTTTCTAGAACTAGGAACTGGACACAGGAGACGGCACTTTGCAGCCTCACTCTTCCCAAAGCTGCAAAATCCTACCCGTGTTCAACAGACCTTCCCATTCTCCGCCCCTCTCCTGCTCCAATTCCCATGGCGGTCGGGCCGGTACAATTCGAGCCAGGGGCTTACCCAGAACACCAACAATCGCCAGGAGAGGATAGTAAAGGTATTGAATCCCGAGCAGTAGATATCGAATCCGATCAGCTGATGATATCCCCCAATAATCTGCAGTAAACCAATAAATCCAGTCGGAAAAACTCCTGTCCTTTGTTTGAAGATTCCAATCTTTGGCAGCCAGGTTGACAGGGTTGTTAAGAAGGTGTACGGTGTGTTAGCTTTTATTGGTGGAGGGATTGAGTTTCGGAGCCAGGTCATGCTGCAACTGTTCAAAACTCTGGTGCGGCCGCATTTGGAGTATTGTGTACAGTTCTGGTCGCCTATTATAGGAAAGATGTGGAAGTGTTGGAAAGGGTGCAGAGGAGATTTACCAGGATGTCCCCTGGTATGGTGGGAAAATCGTATGAGGAAAGGCTGAGCGGCTTGATGTTGTTTTCGTTAGAGAGAAGAAGGTTAAGAGGTGACTTAATAGAGGCATACAAGATGATCAGAGGATTAGATGAGTGGATCGTGAGAGTCTATTTCCTCGGATGGTGATGGCCAGCACGAGGGGGCAGAGCTTTAAATTGAGGGGTGAGAGATATAGGAAAGATGTTAGAGGTAGGTTCTTTACTCAGAGAGTAGTAAGGGCGTGGAATGCCCTGCCTGCAGCAGTAGTGGACTCGTCAACATTAAGAGCATTCAAATGGTTATTGGATAAACATATGGATGATATTGGAATAGTGTAGATTAGAGGGGCTTCAGATTGGTTCCACTGGTCGGCGCAACATCGAGGGCCGAAGGGCCTGTACTGCGCTGTAATGTTCTATGTTCTAATCCATTCTTCCCAGATTCTGATCCATTGTTGGAAGATTCCAGTCCATTGTTCCCAGATTCTGATCTCTCCTCTCCCTCCTTCTCTCTCCACAGCCGCTGATCTCTGTTAGTGTCAGAATTTCTCTCCCGCTGACTCAATGGGACAACACATTGAACGGAATCTCTTATTAATACAAGAGGGAAAACCCTCCAGGCACACTAACCGGATCCATGGAGACTCACATCAATTCCAGTCAATAAACAAAAAGATTCACCTAACCCCCTTCAATCCAGCACTTTTTACACCCAAAGTAGAACAGTTACAGCCTAGATGGGGTGTTGAGGGTCCGGGAGGTCTGGAAAGTTGGTCGTAATGGAGGGTCAGACTCTAAATCTTTCAATATTCATTCGATATAACAGAGGTCCCTCTGCTAACGTTCATTTCCAGAGGGCAAGAATGTAAAAGCAGGGGTGTACTGCTGAGGTTTTGCCAGACTCCGGTCAGACCACATTCAGAATGTTGTCAGCAATTTTGGGCCTCGTACCCAAGGAAGGATGAGTTGGCTTTGGAGAGGGTCCCGAGGAGGTTCACGAGAATGATCCGGTGAATAAAAGACGTGATGCATGAGGACTTTGGGTCTGTACTCGAAGGAGTTTGGAAGGATGAGGAGGGCGATATCATTGAAAGTTACAGAATAATGAAAGGCCTGAATAGAGTGCACTTGGGGAAGATATTTCCATGAGTCGGAGAGACTAGGACCCGAGGCCACAACCTTAGAGGAAAGGGACGGCACTTTAGAACTGGGATGTGGAGATGCCGGAGTTGGACTGGGGTGGGCACAATAAGAAGTCTCACAACACCAGTTGTCCACTCACCTGATAAAGGAGCAGCGTTCCGATAGCTCATGATACCAAATAAACCTGTTGGACTTTAACCTGCTGTTGTGAGACTTTTTACTTTCGAACTGTGATGAGGAGGAATTTCGTCAGCCAGAGGATGGTGAATCTGTGGAATTAATTGTCAGACAAGGCTGTGGAGGCCGGGTATTTGAGTGTATTTAGGAAAGAGAAATCTGGGTTCTTAACTGGTAAAGCGCTCGAGGGTTACGGGGAAAAAGCGGGAGAATGTGTTTGAGAAACTTATCAGCCAGAATTGAATGGCGGAGCACGCTCGATGGACCTAATGACCTAATTCTGTTCCTATATCTTATTGACTTATGGTGGTCACGGTTGTGGGTTTTGGATGAAGTTAACGTTCATCAAGGTTGATATAGTCTGATTAACCCAGGCTGTAGCCGATCTTATGTACAGCTCATGTACAGAAAAACCTTTGGAAGGGACTTCACATAGAACTATCTCTCAGTGCTATGTACAGTACAATCTTAGCTAGAGTCATCAGACAGAACTATATCTCAGTGTTAGGTACAGAAGAACGTTATCAAGAGGTTTCACATCAAACCTTCTCAACATTTTCTATTGTGAGGTTGTAAGGAGGCAAGAGTGAGTTGAGGAGAGTGTGGGAGAAGGGCACCGAGCACCTAATCAGAGTCAGCAGCAGCTTGAGGAGAGTGTGAGAGGGGGACACGGGACACCGGGACAGTCAGTCGGCACCTTGTGGAGAGTGGGATAGGGGGACACTAGTACATCGGGACAGACAGTCAGCACCTTGAGCCGAGTGTGAGAGGGGGACACTGGGACACCGGGACAGACAGTCAGCACCTTGAGGAGAGTGTGAGAGGGGGACGCTGGGACAACGGGACAGACACTCAGCACCTTGAGGAGAGTGGGAGAGGGGGACATAAAGGATTGAAGCTACTGGTAGAGTTGTGCAGCACTGGGATCGAGAGCGTTTGTTTATCTCCTGTGGTTCTGAGGATTCTCTTCAATATCGACTCCACAGTCAGGTGTCAGGGACACAACTCTTTATTCCATCTGTTCACACAACACTCCAAATATTGACTGCCCACTCTGGGAGGATCACAACAGCTCACCCCACACCTGAGATCACATGGCCCGTTCCCTTAAAGATATTCCCCAACATATATAACACTCTCCCCTGTAAGTAACACCTCCCACCCACCCCCACACCCCCCGGTACAGCAACAGCATTTGAAAACATTTGCGAACAATTGTACATTTTTCTCTATTCACTTCATACAGGCTTGGTGCATAATCCACAGCATATTTACAATATAATACAGCCTATAGTTCATTCCTGATCCTTATGTCCATCTTACATAGACCTGATCGGGGGAGCGACAATCCCTTGGGGGTTGATGCTTGGAGACTGAAGCCAGTTTTAAGATCCTTTCTGGTGAGTGAGGCCTTGATGAACCCACCATCGTTTGATCGTCTACCCGCCCGTCGTCAGTAACCAATGTCGAGTTCCCTGCCCCCTCCATGAGTGGAGGAGCTGCTGATACCAGGCCTCCCTGGCCTCCCACATAATATAACAGAGAGTATAGAAGGTGGCAGGAATCTAACCTCAGGCAGTGCAAAAAATGTGACAAGAAGGAGAAGGGAGGTGGTCAATGCAGGACTGAGGGTGTTGTACCTAAATGCACGCAGCGTACGGTAACAACGTAAATGAGCTTGTTGCGCACATTGAAATTGGCCGGTACGATGTTGTGGGCATCACAGAAATGTGGCTGCACGGGGATCAGGGCTGGGATCTAAATATCCAAGAATATGTGTCCTATCGAAAGGACAGGCAGATGGGCAAAGGGGCGGGGTTGCATTGTTAGGAAGGAATGGCGTTAAATCAATAGCAACAAGCGACATAGGATCAGAATGCACAGAGTCTCTGTGGGTAGAGTTGGGGAAAAACAATGGTAAAATGACCCAGATGGGAGTTATGTACAGGCCTCCAAGCAGTAGTCAGGATGAGGGGCAGAAAATAAATCTGGAGATAGAAAAGGCAAATAAAAAGGCAATATTACAATAATCATGGGGGACTTCAATAAGCAGGTAGACTGGGAAAATTAGGTAGGTCGTGGATCCCAAGAAAAGGAATTTGTGGAATGTCTAAGATGTTTTGTTTGGAGCAGCTTGTGACAGAGCCTACTGGGGAACCGGGAATTCTGGAGTTAGTGATATGCAATGAGGCAGATTTGATTAGGGAACTTAAGGTGAAGTAACACTCAGGAAGCAGTGACCCCAATGTGATAGAATTTACCCTGCAGTTTGAGAGGGAGAAACTGGAATCAGATGCAACGATATTAAATTAATTGTAGATAACTACAAAGAAATGAGGGAGGAGCTGGCCAGTGTTAATTGGAAAAAGGAGCCCAGCAGGGAAGACCGTGGAAGAACAATGGAGTTTTGGGTGGGTTATTCGGGAGGCACAACAGTAATTCATCCCAAGGAGGAGGAAACTTGCTAAGGGGAGTACGAAGCATCCATAGCGGATGAGGGAAGTCAAGGATAGCATAAAAGCAAAATAATCATTGGAGGCAGGGAGGGTACCAGAGGACTGGAAAGTAGCTCATGTAACACCGCTGTTTAAGAAGGGAGGGAGGCAGCAGATGGGAAATTATCGTCCGGTTAAACTGACTTCGGCCATTGGCAAGATTTTAGAGTCCATTATTAAAGATGAGATCGCAGAGTACTTGGAAGTGCATGATAAAATAGGACTGAGTCAGCACGGCTTTGTCAAGGGGAGCTCCTGTCTAACAAATCTGTTAGAGTTATTTGAGGAGGTAACAAGGAAGGTAGATAAAGGAAAACCAGTGGACGTGATTTATTTAGATTTCCAGAAGTCCTTTGACAAGGTGCCACATAGGAGACTGTTAAATTAGTTAAGTGCCCGTGGTGTTAAGGGTAAGACCCTTGCATGGATAGAGGATTGGCTGACTGGCAGAAGGCAGAGAGTGGGGATAAACGGGTCTTTTTCAGGATGGCAGCTGGTGATTAGTGGTGTGCGTCAGGGGCTGGTGCTGGGACCACAACTTTTCACAATATACATTTAAAATTTGGAAGAAGGAGGTGAAGGCACTGTTGCTAAGTTTGCAGATGTGACAGTGATACGTAGAGGGAGAGATAGTATTGAGGAAGCAGGGGGGCTGCAGACGGACTTGGACAGGTTCGAAGAGTGGGCAAAGAAGTGGCAGATGGAATATAATGTGGAAAAGTGTGAGATTATGAACGTTGGAAGGTGAAATCGAGGCATAGACTATTTTCTAAATAGGGAAATGCTTAGGAAATCAGAAACACAAAGGGACTAGGTAGCCCTTGTTCAAGATTCTCTTCAGGTTAATGTGCAGGTTCAGTGGCAGTTAGGAAGACACTTGCAATTTTAACACTCATGTCGAGAGGGCTGGAATACAAGAGCAGGGATGGACTTCTGAGGTTGTCTAAGGCCCCATTTGGAGTATTGTGACCAGTTCTGGGCCACGTATCTAAGGAAGGATGTGTTGGCCTTGGAAAGGGTCCAGAGGAGATTTACAAGAATGATCCCTGGAATGAAAATCTTGTCGTATGAGGCATGGTTGAGGACTCTGGGTCTATACTCGTTGGAGATTAGAAGGATGAGGGGGGATCTTATTGAAACTTACAGGATACTGCAAGGCCTGGATAGAGTGGACGTGGAGAGGATGTTTCCACTGGTAGGAAAAACTAGAATCAGAGGGCACAACCTCATGCTGAAGGGACGATCCTTTAAAACAGAGTTGAGGAGGAAATTCTTCAGCCAGAGAGTGGTAAATCTGTGGAACTCTTTGCTGCAGAAGGCTGTGGAGGCCAGGTCATTAAGTTTCTTTAAGACAGAGATAGATAGGTTCTTAATAAATAAGGGGATCAAGGGTTACGGGGAGAAGGCAGGAGAATGGGGATGAGAAAAAAAAAACACCAGCCATGATTGAATGGTGGAGCAGATTCGATGGGCTGAGTGGCCTAATTCAGCTCCCATGTCTAATGGTCTCATCTGTAAGAGTTCGTAAGAGTTGTAGCTGACATGCCAAATTTCCTTAACTATAGTATTGGATGGGGGACCAGGACAGGTTATTGGTGATCCAGACACCGAGAAGCTTGAAGCTCTGAAAGTTCAAAACTTAAAAAGCAAAGCTTTTCCCCAGTTCCAGGGGTGAAGATAGACATGAATATTTATTTACAGAACTTACTGCTGGGAAGCAAGTGAGGTTAAATGTCCCATTGAATGGGAAAATGTAAGTTTCGAAGGTACGTTTGTGGGATGGGGTGGGCGGGTGGTGTTTCGGACACATTGGGGAGTCGGATGACATGGGGCGTGGGGTGTGCGGCTCAAGGATGTGGGGGCCAAGTCAAAGGGACTGCAGAGGAGATTTGCCAGGATGCTGCCTGGGACGCAGCATTTAAGTTATGACTCAGAGGACACAACCTCAGAGTAAAAGGACAGTCCTTTAAAACAGATAAGGAGGAATTTATTCAGCAGAGGGTGGTGAATCTGTGGAACTCGTTGCCACAGACGGCTGGAGAGGCCAGGTCATTGAGTATCTTTAAGACAGAGATAGATAGGTTCTTGATCAATAAGGGGATCAAGAGCTACGGGGAGACGGCAGGAGAACGGGGATGAGAATCATATCAGCCGTGATTGAATGGCAGAACAGACTCGATGAGCCAAATGGTCCAATTGTATTCCTATATCTTATGGTTTTTTGAAGAGAGGTTGGATAGGCTTGGGCAGTTTACGTTGGAACAGGGAAGACTGAGGAGCGACCTGATCGAGGAGTACAAGATTATGAGGGACATGGACAGAGTGGATAAGGAGCTGCTGTTCCCCTTAGTTGAAGGTCCTGTCACGAGGGGATTTGGGTTCAAGGTGAGGGGCAGGAAGTTTGGGGGGGGATGTGAGGAAAATCCTTTTTACCCAGAGGGTGGTGATGATCTGGGATGCGCTGCCTGGGAGGGTGGTGGAGGTGGGCTGCCTGACAGCCTTTAAAAAGTATCTGCATGAGCATTTGGCACATCATAACACTCAGGGCTAAGGACCAGATGCTGGTAAATGGTAAATACGTGGGCAGGTCAGGGCATTCCATGCGTCAGTGCAGACTCGATGGGCCGAAGGGCCTCTTCTGCGCCGTCTGATTCTATGAATCTCTGAGTGTTGCTGAGGTCATGGAGTGGCCCGGAAGTGATGGGTACAGGCTGGTTGGGTTGGTGGGGATCAGGTGGTGGACAGGCGGGTGTGAGTGGAATGTTAGAATGGAACCAATGTAACAACCAACAGAACCACATTGGATCTGTTGTAGGGCCCAATGGGAACAAGCCATAAGGGTCAACTGACCCAGTAAACTATGTAACCAATGAGAAAATGATGTGGTGGTCAGCTGACCAACTGACTCAGTATAAGTAAGAAGCTGCTGGGGTTTGTGGGAGCTTGGAATGGCCCAGGGTGAGGCCTCGAGTGTTGGAGTAATGAAGTTTCATTATTAAAGCTTTTTGTTTGCTTTCCAAGTTGGAGTAAGTTTTGTTTCATTTTATTGCCAAGAACTGAAGAGTCCCTTCTGCTGGATGAACATGGAATATCGAGGGGGACGGGGGGGCGGGGGGGGGGGGGTGGAACTGGGTGGGGGCTGGTAATGTGTGTGGGGCTGTCGCATATGGGGCACCATCTGCACCTTTAAAATAAAATCCAAAGTTACAAGAGATTATCCCCCTCCTATTTTTTTAATTGTAACTATGATCTGATGTCAGTGATTGAAATCAGTTTGTCAGGTGGTATTAGGCACAGCACAATTCTCCAGTAGAATAGGCCCTCTGGACAAATGCCGGGTGAACCCTTAACTATCAGGGGTGCAACAAGTAGATAATACCCAGCCCCCCTTCCCATTACCAAACAGCAGCGCTCCCCCCCCCCCCACGAACCGCCTCCACCGCCCCGCCCCCACCAGCCCATGCTCCAATCCATTACTAATTTCAACTCTGTCTGTCTCCTCTAATTTACCAAGTCCCAGCATCCACCTCACTCCAAGGTAATGAATTCCACAGATTCACCACCCATGGAGAGAAGTAATTTCTCCTCATGTCTGTTTTAAATCTAACTGCTTCAGGTGATCGGGCCCTGCTTCTGGTTGTACTCCTGGCTCAAGCACTGGTGCATCTGCCTTGAAGGGAGTTGTGTTCTTTTTTTATAATCCAAATGACCTATCAACAACCCTGTACTCAGATTGGCTTGAGGTTGGCAACAACAGTAACTTCAAATCTGATAGGTCCCCTTCCGTTGAGTGTTTTATTTAAACTCATAGACTGGCACAATGCAAAACGATGATGTGGAGATGCCGGCGTTGGACTGGGGAAAGCAAAGTAAGAATTCTCACAACAACAGGTTAAAGTCCAACAGGTTTATTTGGCAGCACAAGGTTTCGGAGCTCTGCCCCTTCATCAGGTGAGTGGGAGTTTTGTTCACAAAATGGGCATATAAAGACACAAACACAATTTGCAGGATCATGGTTGGAATGCGTGTCTTTAGAGGTAATCAAGTCTTAAAGGTACAGACAATGTGAGTGGAGAGAGGGTGAAGCACAGGTTAAAGAGGTGTGTATTGTCTCCAGCCAGGACAGTTAGTGAGATTTTGCAAAATATGGAGATGCCGGCGTTTGACTGGGGTAAACACAGTAAGACTTTTAACAACACCAGGTTAAAGTCCAACAGGTTTATTTGGTAGCAAATGCCATGATGACATTTGCTACCAAATAAACCTGTTGGACTTTAACCAGATTTTGCAAACCCAGGATTGTCGATCACCAGGAGTGTTCTCTTCCAGTCGGGGAACACTTCAGCAGTCACGGGCATTCGGCCTCCGATCTTCAGGTAAGCGTTCTGCAAGGCAGTCTTCACGACACATGACAGAGCAGAATCGCTGGGCAGAGACTGATAGCCACGTTCCGCACACATGAGGCAGGGCTCAATCGGGATCATGGGTTCATGTCACACTATCTGTAACCTCCATGACTTGCCTGGGCTTGCAAAATCTCACGAACTCTCCTGGCTGGAGACAATACACATCTCTTTAACCTGTGCTTAACCATCTCTCCACTCACACTGTCTATACTTTTAAGACTTGATTACCTGCAAAGACTCGCATTCCAACCATTATCTTGTAAATTGAGTTTGTGTCTTTCTATGCCCTGTTTGTGAACACAGCTCCTCGCTCTCCTGAAGAAGGAGCAACATTCCGAAAGCTCGTGTGACCAAGTTAACCTGGTGGACTTTAACCTCGTGGTATAAGACTTCTTACTGTGCTGACCACAATGCAAAACCTGCAGAGCCGGTGACCAAGGCAACCCCGATGCTTTTGGCCTCTGAAACAAATGTTGCAACTTAGAGTCTCTGTGTACTCTGCAATTTAAACATCCTAGCGTCGAACAAGAACAGCTTTTTAAATGGACCACATACGTTTTTCCCTCTGAAGGTTTTTAAAATTCTTTCACATATTTCTAAACATCTTTTACATCATTACGAACTCAACTTCACAACACAGGCAGCATTGACATAGTGATCAGCGCTTTCTAGATGTGATAACTCAGAAAGGACGCACACCAGAAGCAAAAGTCGCAAACAGGGTAGAGCAGATGGCAAGATTGGCAGAGTTAAACATGGGTTACATAATTAATATTCAGTGGAGAAACTTACCAGGGACACCAACAACAGCCAGGATTGGATAGTAAAAGTATTGAATCAGTATAATTATGTAGGTGACACGCATGGCTGAAGACAACCAATCTTCAGAAAGAAAGTCAAGTGTCCAGGATACACTCCTCGCAATTGTTGTAACATTCAGATCTGTGCCCCTCAGTTGCTGATCCATTGTGGGAACATCCAGATCTACCATTCCTGGATTCACGTCTGTTGCAGAAAGCTTGCACTTTCTTTCTCCCAATGTTGATCCCTCGGCTCCCTCTCTCTGGAGCCACATATCACTGTGATGCTCCCACTGACACTTTGGATAACACTGGGAGGATTCCATTATAGCATGGATGGGAATGCTCCAGAGACACGATTAGTACCGGCAGAATAAATTCCGAAATTAATTACAGTCACTGAACAAACAGGTTAATATTTTCCATCCAAATATTACCTGTAAATGCATCACAAAAAAGTCTGGTTCTGTGTGAGCGTTCCTGACGGAAGGAATTTTGGGAATATCGGAAGGGCTGACCAGTATCTTTCAATCCTGCTGGGAGATGGGATTGTGACAAAAAAAAGGAACTGATTGGACAAAAGTTCCCCCAACCTGTCCGTAAAGGGAGAACATTTTAAACCTGGAAATGTAGAGTTGTCAGCATCGTATCACTGAAAAAATTGGGGAAAGTCTGAACCCATTATCTTGGAGAAAATAACTTGTGACTTCTAACACCATGGGTCGGTCCACTGTGATTTGTAATTCATATGAATGATTTGGATGAGAATTTAGGAGGCATGGTTAGTACGTTTGCAGATGACACTAGGATTGGTGGCATATAGACAGTGAAGAAAGTTATCTCCAATTGCAATGGGATCTTGATCAATTGGGCCAGTGGGCTGATGAATGGCAGATAGAGTTTATTTTAGATAAATGTGAGGTGATGCATTTGATAGATCGAACCAGGGCAGCACTTACTCAGTTAATGCTAAGGTATTGGGGACAGTTAGAGAACAAGTAAATCTGGAGGGTACAGGTTCATAGCTGCTTGAAAGCGGAATCACATGAGTACAGAGTGGTGAAGAAGGCATTCGGCATACTTGGTTTCATTGGTCAGAACAGTGAATAAAGGAGCTGGGACGTCTTCTTGAAGTTGTACAAGACATTGGTCAGGCCACACTTGGGATACTGTGTACAGTTCTGGTCACCCTTTTTTAGGAAGGATATTAGTAAACTACAAAGAGTGCAGAAAAGATTTACTGGGAGGGTATCGGGACTTGATTATTTGTGTTTTAAGGAGAAACGTGATAGACTGGAACCTTTTCCCTGGGGTGTAGGAGGCCTAGGGGTGATCTTATAGAGGTCTACAAAATAATGAGGGGCATAGACCAGTGAGTTAGTCAACATGTTTTCCCAAAGCTAGGGGAGTCTAAAACTAGAGGGCACAGGTTTAAGATGAGAGGGGTGAGATACAAAAGGGTCCAGAGGGGCAATTGTTTCACACAGAGGGTGGTGAGTGTCTGGAACAAGCTGCCAGAGGTAGTACAGGTGGGTACAATTTTGTCTTTGAAAAAGCATTCAGACAGTTACATGGGTAAGATAGAGGAAAATGGGCCAAGTGCCGGCAATTGGGACAAGCTTAGCGGTGTATAAAAAGGGACAGCATAGACAAGTTGGCCTAAGGGCCTGTTTCCATGATGTAAACCTTGATGACTCTATGATTTTCCGGCCGTGTTCGTTCCAATGCCAGAAAATCCACCCTGAAGTCAACGGATCTTAGCATGATCTGTGGCTCGCCTGCCATGGGATTCGTAACGGATGGGATAGGACAATTCCATCCCGTGTTAATCAATAGCAATCCGTGCTTATATCATAGAATCATAGAATCCCTATAGTGCAGGAAGTGCCTGCACCGACAACAGTGCCAGCCAGGCCCCATCCCATAATCCTCCGGAAGTCCCCTCCCCCCTCAGACACCCACTCAGCCTCTTTCACCCTCAGACACCTCAATCAGCCCTGCCCACCCTCAGAACCCCTGCCGACCCGGTCCCCCTCAGAACCCGCCCAGTCCCCTCCTCCTCACTCACCCGCCCCCATCCTCAGAACCCAGCCCGTCCCTGCCCCCTCAGATTCCCACTCAGCCATCTCCTCCTCAGACTCCTCACACGCCCGCCCCCTCCCTCAGAACCCCACTCAACCCCTTCACTACTTAGACTGCCCGCTCAGTTCCACTCCCACCTCAGACACTCCTGTCAGCCCTCTCCCCTTCCAACTCCTCGTTGCTCAGCACCCCTTCAGGCCATGAGCCTTGGCAGTGTCCATGGCACTGTCCACTTGTACTGACACCTGTGTTTCACGCCTTGCTCCTGCAGGGGGAGCTGAGGAGGTTGATCTCGAGGCCATTTGCCTCTTAGCTGCTGCCAGACTGCATAGGAAGGACCCCTCATGGGTTGTGGGGATTGGGTAGATAGTAAGGGGTTAATAGGCTGATAGTAATGGGTTAATCTTGCCACTCTCTCAGGGATGGGGGTGCCAAGGCTGGGCTGCCCTTGCTAGCCCAGGCAGACCCGAAGCTGCAGGTGTGAGCTGACCCCTTTGAAGTCCTCTGACAGATAGGGGAGATTAGTTTGACTTGGCCGGGTGGGGGATGATTAGAGGTGTCTGAGGGAGATTGAGAGCGGCACGGCGGCACGATGGTTACCACTGCTGCCTCACAACGCCAGGGAGCCAGGTTCAATTCCAGCCTCGGGTCACTATCTGTATGGAGTTTGCACGTTCTGCCCATGTCTGCGTGTGTTTCCTCCGGGTGTTCCAGTTTCCTCCGACATTCCAAAGATGTGCTCGTTTGGTGAATTGGCCATGCTAAATTGACTCTTGTGTAAGGGGGGTTAGCAGGGTAAATATGTGGAGTTTCGGGCAAAGGGTCTGAGTGGGATTGTTTTCGGTGCAGGCACAATGGGCTGAATGGCCTCCTTCTGCACTGTAGGGATTCTATGATTCTATGAGGGGTGCAGAAAAGTGTAGCTATGAGGAGAGATTGGACAGGTTGGGATTATTATCCTTGGAACAAAGAAGGCTGGGCAGTGACTTGATAGAGATGTACGAAATTATGAGGGTAAGATACAGAATGGACAGGTTAAAAACGTTTCCCTCGCTGGGGAAGTCCAGAACCAAGGGACATAGGGGACATGACGTATTGATGCAAAGGTTGTTGTTGTTGTCCAAATTCACTGCCTTATTTGCTGGGAGAGGCAGAGACCCTAAACTACTTTAAAAGTGTTTGGATCTACACATTATTATCTGAATGGCTTTAAACTAGGAGAGGGGAATGTGCAATGAGACCTGGGTGTCCTCGTACACCAGTCACTAAAGGTAAGTATGCAGGTGCAGCAGGCAGTAAAGAAGGCAAATGCTATGTAGTCCTTCATCGCAAAAGGTTTCGAGTACAGGAACAGGGATGTCTTCCTGCAATTATCCAGGGCCTTGGTGAGGCCACACCTGGAGTATTGTGTGCAGTTTTGTTCTCTTTATCTGAGGAAGGATGTCCTTGCTCCAGAGGGAGTGCAGAGAAGGTTTACCAGACTGATTCCTGGGATGGCAGGACTGACGTATGAGGTGAGATTGAGACTATTAAGATTGTATTTGCTGGAGTTCAGAAGAATGAGGGGGGAATTTCATAGAAACCTATACAATTCTAACAGGGTCAGACGAGGTACATTCAGAAAGAATGGTGGGGGAGTCCAGAACTAGACTGAGGAAAAGGGGGTAGACAGTTTGGAAGAGAGATGAGGAGAAATTTCTTCACACAGAGAGTGGGCAGCCTGTGGAATTCACTACCACGTAAAGTGGTTGGGGGCAAAATATTGAATGTTTTCAAGAAGCAGTGAGACATGGAACTTGGAGCTGAGGGGATCAAAGTTTATGGCGGGAAGGAAGGATCAGGATATTCAGTTGGATGATCAGCCATGATCAGGATGAATGGGGGAGCAGGCTGGAAGGACCAAATGGTCTCTTCTTGCTTCTAGTTTCTATGTTTCTGTGGGCTGGGTTCAGGAATGTGGGATGAGAAAGTGTACTTGAGTCTCCTTGGGCCAGCATGAACAAGATGGGCCGAATGTCCTCCTTAATCTTAATAGAACGAAAACCACAATAGGTGTCACATGTAGACCATGCGGCAATAGCCCAGAAGTGCTAGATGGTGTAAATGCTGAAATTATACAACTGTGTAATCAAAGCAGAGTGAGTACGAATGGATGATTTTAATCCTAACATAGATTGGAAAAGACAGACAAGTACCTGCCGGGAAGGTAATGATTTTCTGGAGTGTGTCTGGGATCGCCTCCTGTGGCAGCATGTCTTGGATGCAACAAGGGATCAAGCATTACTGGATCTAATACTGAGCAATGAACCTGATATAATTCGTGACCGAGGTGTTCGTGAGCACTTGTCAAATAGTAATCATCCAATGGATGTTCCACCCCTAGACCCGACGGTGCAAAGCCAACAAAAAGGCACAAAAAGACTGAGAAACAAAGAATCTGATGTACAACAACTAACGCACACATCCGATTCCCCAACCCAACCTTCCCAGCTCAACATTCCATTCCCCAACCCAACCTTCCCAGCTCAACATCCCATTCCCCAACCCAACCTTCCCAGCTCTACATCCCATTCCCCAACCAGACCTTCCCAGCTCAACCTCCCATTCCCCACCCCAAACTTCCCAGCTCAATATCCCATTCCCCAACCCAGCCTTCCCAGCTCAACCTCCCATTCCCCAAGCCAAACTTCCCAGCTCAACATCCCATTCCCCAACCCAACCTTCCCAGCTCAGCATTCCATTCCCCAACCCAAGCTTCCCAGCTCAACATCCCATTCCCCAACCCAACCTTCCTAGCTCACCCTCCCATTCCCCAACCCAACCTTTCCAGTTCAACATCCCATTCCCCAACCAAACCTTCCCAGCTCAACATTCCATTCCCCAACCCAACCTTCCCAGCTCAACAGCCCATTCCCCAACCCAACCTACCCCGCTCAACATCCCATTCACCAACCAGACCTTCCCAGCTCAACCTCCCATTCCCCAACCCAATCTTCCCAGCTCAACAGCCCATTCCCCAACCCAACCTTCCTAGCTCAACATACCATTCCCCAACCAAACCTTCCCAGTTCAACATCCCATTCCCCAACCAAACCTTCCCAGCTCTACATTCCATTCCCCAAGCCATCCTTCCCAGCTCAACATCCCATTCCCCAACCTAACCTCCCCAGCTCAACATCCCATTCCCCAACCCAACCTTCCCAGCTCAAGCTCCTCAAACACTTTCAGCTCAAACATCCGTCCCCGAAGGATAACAATAAAAACCCCTCAACAATAAAATAAAACCCCCTAAAACCACACCCTCCCTTGCCCCTCTCCCACACACCTGGACACCGGAAGACAATCTTCACCACTCACCCCCAGTAAGAATCGACAATAAAGAAACAAAGGGAAAGGAATGAGCCCAATAGGAGTGCATGGCGGCCAGGACACTGAGGACAAGAGACCATAAAGGATCGAGGGAACTGGATGATTTCCAAAAGGAAAAAAGGCGGAGCAAGGAGAAAGCGGGACACACCCCCTCCTCTATCAAACCTTAGATCGGGGACAGATCCATCCCACGCTCAACGTTCCAAAGCCAAGAAAAAGACAAGAATGCTGACAACAGAAGGGAAGGAAAAAATCAAAGCAAAACAGTGGAAATATCCCACTACTCACTGAGCAAACAGCCTCACAGTGGGAATTCAACCTCTCCCCAACTGCCACAGATAGAGGGAGTTCGCCCACCTCCTCAGATCCCAACATAAGCCAACCCTGACATACAAACCCCTCCCCTCGACCTGCCCTTCACAACACTACATGGACCTGAATCCAACCCCCTACCCTTAAAAGGACTCCTGCAACCCTCTTCCCATTCATCAACACCATTGCCGAAAGACCCCCCCTACTCATCAGCCCCTTCCCCAACCCACCCTCCCAACAGCCATGCCCCACCTGTGTTGCCTCTTTTAGGGATCTGTGGACCTGTGCGCGCAGTTCCCTCTGGATGTTAATGTTCCGAAGGGTTCAGTCATTTTCAGTATAATTCTAAGATCTCTCAGTTAATCTCACTGGGTGTGGTACGAAGACCTTCACCGAGTAGGAGAGGCATCATTTTACGATCCGGCTGTTGCTATCTTTTCATAACTTATTCAGTGTGACAGCGAGCGCCAAAATGAGCAAGTAAGTGGCCATCCCGAGCCAATCATTTTGGCAAATCAAATAAATAAGCTGAGGGACAAAGCAAGAAAGGCACCCCCGCAAAAAGAAGGTGAACCCCCCGATACAAAAGACTAAGCAGAAGGGAAACTTAAAACATGAAATAAAAATGTGGTTAAAAGGATCAATCATCCACGTCAGTCCCTGTGGTGTCCAACGAGCACGAAATGCCTCGATGGTGCCCTCGGACACTGCATGCTCCCTCTCCAGGGACACCCCGCAACGAATGTAGCCGCGGTGGAGGGGCAGACAGTCGGGCTGGGCGGCCCCCTCGGTCACCCGCTGCCTGGACCTGTTAATAGCTCGTTTGGCCAGGCCCAGGAGCAGGTTCACGAGGAGGTCCTCCACCTTCCCCATCCCCTTCCACACCGGGTGCCCATAAATCAGGAGCATGGGGCTGAAGCGCAAATAAAACTTTAATAAAACGTTTATGAGATAACTAAAAACGGAGTGCAGCTGAATACAGTGAACTTAGACATGGTCCATGGACTCTACATTATCACAAACAGGGCAGGTGCCTTCCCTAGCCTTTGCTTATTAAGCAATCACCTCAGTCCCTTTACCGCACCACACAAAGCACGATGAACCCAAAGTGAGACTCTGTGCAGTTGAAAAGGCAGCCAGGCATTTGAGAAAACAGGCAGATAGAATCCTGGATTCACAAGATACAAATTCATGATGAATCTCACTAGGTTGATTCTTTAAATATTTTATCAATAATGTCACTGACTATGACACCCCATTCTTCAATTCGTCCCTGGATTTACTTTGGGTCCCGGCATAAATTAACGGGTTCATGCAGCAGCTCAGGAGCAGAAGCTCAGGACAATCTTCCCGGTACCTGAGAGAAACCAAGCAGCGCGCCTCAATGACTATGTTCCGGTGGCTCTGACGTCCATCATTATGAAGTGCTTCGAAAGGCTAGTCATGGCACGAATCAATTCCAGCCTATCGGACTATCTGACTCCACTACAGTTTACCTATTGCCGCAACAGATCCACAGCAGATGTCATCTCCCTGGCAATGCACTCAATCCTGGAACACCTAGATTACAAAGACACCTCTGTCAGACTCCTATTTATTGACCACAGCTCAGCCTTCAACACTATTATTCCCACAAAATGCATCTCCAAACTCCGTGGCCTGGTTCTTGCCTCCTCCATCTGTGACTGCATCCTGAATTTCGATCCCACAGACGACAATCAGTAAGGATAAGCAACAAAAACTTCTCCACAATCATCCTCAACACCGGTGCCCCACAAGGCTGTGTTCTCAGCCCCTACAATACTCCTCATACACCTATGACCTTGTGGCCAAATTCCCCTCCAACTCGACTTTCAAGTTTGCTGACGATACCACCGTAGTGGGTCGGATCTCAAACAATGACGAGACAGAGTACAGGAATGAGATCGAGAATCTGGTGAACTGGTGCAGCAACAATAATCTCTCCCTCAATGTCAACAAAACAAAGGAGATTGTCATCGACTTCAGCAAGCGTAAAGGAGAACATACCCCTGTCTACATCAACGGGGACAAAGTAGAAATGGTGAAGAGCTTCACGTTTTTAGATTTCCCGGTCACCAACAACCTGTCCTGGTTCCCCCATGCTAACACAATAGTTAAGAAAACCCACGAATCCCTCTACTTTCTCAGAAGGCTCTGGGAATTTGGCTTGTTAGCTACGACTCTCACCAACGTTTACAGATTCATCATCGAAAGCATTCTTTCTGGTTGTATCACAGTTTGGTGTGGCTCCTGCTCTGCCCAAGACCGCAAGTTACTACAAAAAGTCGTGAATGCAACCCAATCCATCACGCAAACCAGCCTCCCATTCATTGACTCTGTCGACACTTCCCACTGTCTCGGCAAAGCAGCCAGCATAATTAAGGGCCCCACACACCCTGCACATGCTCTCTTCCACCTTCTTTCATCGGGAAAAAGACACAAAATTCTGAGTTCACCAACCGACTCAAGAACAGCTTCTTCCCTGCTGCTGTCAGACTTTTGAATGGACCTACCTCGCATTAAGTTGATCTTTCTCGACACCCTAGCTGTGACTGTAAGATTACACTCTGCACTCTCTCCTTTCCTTCTCTATGAACAGCATGCTTTGTCTGTATAACGTGCAAGAAACAATACTTTTCACTGTATGTTGATACATGTGGCAATAATAAATCCAATCAAATCAAATATTTAGAGCAATTAAACATTTTCACTTGAACCCAGCAAGAATGTACATTCTGAACAGGGCGGCACGAGGCAGTAATGTCATGAAAGATAGTGAACTTCATCAAGGGGCACTGTCTCGTCAACAATAGCTTTGAATAAAGAACACAGAAAATTACAGCACAGGAACAGGCCCTTCGGCCCCTCAAGCCTGCACCGTCCATGCTGCCCGTCTGAACAAAAAACCCCTACCCTTCCGGGGAACATATCCCTCTCTTCTCATCCTATTCACATGTTCGACAATATGCCCCTTTAAAGTTATTATCATATCTGCTTCCACTACCTCCAATGGCAAAGAGTTCCAGGCACCCACAACCATCTGTGCAAAAAACTTGCCTCATACATCTCCTTTAAACCTTGCCCCTCGCACCTTAAATTGACTCTTCCACCCTGGGAAAAAACTTTTGACTAACCTCTCTGTCCATGCCACTCATACTCTTGTAGACTTCTATCTGGTCTCCCCTCAACCACCGTCGTTCTAGTGAGAGCAAACCAAGTATCCCCAACCTCTCCTCGTAGCTAATGCCCTCCATACCAGGCAACATCCTGGTAAATCTTTTCTGTACCCTCTCCAAAGCCTCCACATCCTTCTGGTAGTGTGGCGACCAGAATTGAACACTATATTCCAAGTGCGGCCTAACTAAGGTTCAATAAAGCTGCAACATGACTTCCCAATTTTTTAATTCATGCTCGGCCGAAGAAGGCAAGCATGCCGTTTGCCTTCTTGACTAACTTCTCCACCTATATTGCCTCTTTCAGTGATCTGTGTACCTGTACACCCAGATCATTGGTTCCATAAAACAGATTAGAAACATGGCATCTCGAAGCAGAAGTAGGCCATTCAGCCCTTCGAACCTGCTCTGCCATCCATTTTGATCGTGGCTGATCATCAAATTCCATATCCTGATACGCCTTCTCCCCATATCCCTTGATCCGTTCAGCCCCAAAAGCGATATGAAATTCTTGTTTGAAATCAGACAATGTTTTGACCTCGACTGCTTCCTGTGGTAGTGAATGCCACACATTCACCACTCTCTAGGTGAAGAAAGTTCTCCTCACCTCAGTTCTAAAAGGTTTGCCTCTTTTCCTCAAACTACGACCCCCAGTTCAGGACTCTCCCACCATCGGGAAGATTCTTTCTGAACATACCCTTTCTAAACCTGTTAGAATTTTGTAAGTTTCTATGAGATCCCCTCTCACTCTTCTTAACTCCAGTGAATATAATCCTCAGCGATTTAGTCTCTCCTCATGTGACAGACATGCCATCCCAGGAATCAGCCTGGTAAACCCTCACTGTAGTCCCTCTTTGGCAAGAACATCCTTCCTCAGATAAGGACACCAAAACTGAACACAATACTCCAGGTGTGGCCTCATCAGTGCCTTATACAATTGGAGCCAAACAGCGCACTCCCTATGTCCAACTCCAGTGAATATAATCCCAACCAATTTAGTCTCTTAGTGCGCAGTATAGTCTTTGCACTGAGGATTTAATGATGCAATATCAAAATAGGGAATTAAATTCACCAGAAAATAAATTTGCAAACCTTGAACACATGATGTTTCAATTACATTTCACATCAAAGACACAGAATAAAGGAAGATATATTGATCATTGCTGCAGAGAGATATCAGTACTCAGGTTGCAGTATTATTTCAGCCAATGTCTCTCAGGGATGTATATGTCCATTGACTGGAATCCATCATGCTCCTCCTCAGGGCTCCTTTCCCAGGAGTCGACGGAAATTTGGCATGTCCGCTACAACTCTCACCAACTTTTACAGTTGTACCATAGAAATAATTCTTCCTGGTTGTATCACAGCTTGGTATGACTCCTGCTCTGCCCAAGACCGCAAGAAACTACAAACCTTCGTCCATCACGCAAACCAGCCTCCCGTCCATTGACTCTATCTCAGTAAAAGCAGCCAGCATAATCAAGGACACCAGGCACTCCAGACATACTCTCTTCCAGCTTCATAATCAAGGACCACACGCATCCCGGAGATTCTCTCTTCAACCTTCTTCCGTCGGGAAAAAGATACAAAAGTCTGACGTCATGCACCAACCGACTCAAGAACAGCTTCTTCCCTGCTGCTGTCAGAGTTTTGAATGGGCCTGCGAGATATTAAGTTGATCTTCTTCTATGCTCTAGCTTTGACTGTGACACCACATTCTGCACTCTCTCCTTTCCTGCTCTATGAACGGTATGCTTTCTCTGTATAGTGCACAAGAAACAATGCTTTTCACTGTATACCAATACATGTGACAGTAATAAATCAAATCAAATCCATTCACAAAGGGATTGTGGCTAACTTTTTGAAATCTCTCAATTGATTCCTCCATTTGCAGCGAGATATTTGTGCACTGACTGCACCGGCTCAGTATCTTTCCTTCCTCAGGTCCTGTGTTCCGACTGCAGTCTATCAGTACCTCTCCATCCACCAGAGATATGTGTTTGTGGCAAAGAGATTTTTCCCATCTCTCTGTCCATGTGGATATATCTGTGTGCTGACTTAAATCTCTCAGTTCTTCACCATCCACAGGGATATATCAGTACATGGACAGGACTTGGGAAATAAAGATTTGAAGTTTAAAGTTTATTTATTAGTGTCACAAGTAGGCTTACATCAACACTGCAATGAAGTTACTGTGAAAATCCCCCAGACACCACACTCCAGCGCCAGTTAACTTACACACTGGCACAGTGGTTAGCCCTACAGATTCACAGCGCCGGGGACGTGGTTTCAATTCCAGCCTTGGGTCACTGTCTGTGTGGAGTCTGCACGTTCTCTCCCGTGTCTGCGTGGGCGTCCACCGGGTTCTCCTGTTTCCTTCCACAGTCTAAAGATGTTCAGGTTCGGGGGGATTGGCCATGCTAAATTGCCCCTAGAGTCACGGAATTAACAAGGTAAGTACGTGGGGTTATGGGAATAGCGCCTGGGTGGGATTGTTGTCGGTGCAGGCTCGGTGGGCTGAATGTCCTCCTTCTGCACTGTCGGGATTCTATGATTCCAGCGATGGTTAATTCAGCATGGCCAATGCAGCGAACCAGCACGTCCTTCTGAATGTGGGAGGAAACCGGAGCATCCGGAGGAAACCCACTCAGATACCGGGAGAACGTGCTGACTCCACACATACAGTGACCCAAGCCAGGAATCAAAACCTGGGTGACTGGAGATGTGAGGCAGCAATACTAACTGCTGTACCATTATGCTGCCCACAAACGATCTTTCTACAATGGTGCGTGGCTATGGTTTTAGTTGTTTCCCCCCACTCTTCTCCAGTTATCTTGCTGTGAGTATGTATTTTTTCCCTTTCATGTTACGCACCGAGTGGACCAGCTTCTCAGCACAGAGATGCAAATTGGTCCCTTATCCCTCCACTTGAAGTCGCCTCTTCTATAGGCCATTGTAGCCACTGAGGTAAACACTTGTTTTTTCTGCTACTAGACTAATTCACATTTCAAAAATATCCCTTCAGGCACTTATCAGTTGTTTCTGATTGCCCAGTGGTACGATCGTACGACTATTAATGGGCAGCACGGTGACACAGTATTTAGCACTGCTGCCTCATCGTGCCAGGGAGCCGGGTTCAATTCCCAGCTTCGTCACTGTCTGTGTGGAAACTGCATGTTCTCCCCGTAGCTGCGTGGGTTTCCTCGGGGTGCTCCGGTTTCCTGCCACACTCCAAAGACGTGTGGGACAGGTGGATTGGCCATGCTAAATTTCTCCTCAGTGTCTGGGGGACTTGCTGGGGTAAATGCATGGGGTTATGGGGATAGTGCATGGGTGGGATTGTGGTTGGTGCAGACTCGATGGGCAGAATGGCCTCCTTCTACAACGTAAGATTTCATGACTCTATGATTGTATTAATCCAGCAACTCAGCAATTGTTCTGGGGACCTCGTTCGACTCCCATCATGTCAGCTGGAGGAATCTATATTCAATAAACAGTATCTGGAATTAAGAATCGACTGATGACCATGAAACCATTGCCAATTGTTGGAAAAACCCATCTGGTTCACTAATGTCCTTTCGGGAACGAAATCTGCCGTCCTTATCCTGCCTGGCCGACATGTGATTCCAGAGCCACAGCAATGTGGTTGATTCTCAACTGCCCTCTAATGACAACTAGAGATGGGCAATTAATGCTGGCCAGCCAGCGACGCCCATTCCAAACAATAAACAAAAAAACCCTCATGTTTCCCTTTGATCCAATTACTCTGTTTAATTCATCTTATCCCAATTGCATTTTCTTAATCTTGCATTTGTCAATCCTTCACAACATTCCACTTCAAAAAGTACTTGGACAAAATACTGCTTCTAACTAACATGCCTACAAATAGAAATTTGATAGAGTCATAAAGCAATACAGCACTCAAGCAGGCCCTTCAGCCCAACAGATCCATGCCGACCATGGTGCCCTCCCAGCTAGTCCCAATTGCCCGTGTTTGGCCCGTATCCCTCTAATGCTTTCCCATCCATCTACATACCCAAATGCTTTATAAATGTTGCGATTGAACATGCCCCAACCACTTTCTCTGGCAGCTGATTCCATCTCCGCACCACCCTCGGGCCCTTTTGAAATCTTTCCCCTCTCACCTTAACCCTATACCCTTTATTTTTCAATTCCCCTCCCCTGGGAAAAAGACTGTGTGCATTCATCCTATCTAAGCCCCTCATGATTTTATACACCTCAATAAAGTCACCCCTCATTCTCCTACATTCCAAGGAATAAAGCTCTAGGTTGGCCAACCTCTCCCTGTAACTCAGACCCACTCGTCCTGGCAACATCCCTGTAAATCTTATTTGCACTCTTCTCATTTTATCAATGTTTTTCCGACAACAGGGTGACCAAAACTGTACACAATACTCCAAGTGCGGCCTCACCAACGACTTATACAACTATAACATAATGTCACAACTCCTATGCTCAATGTCCTGACTGATGAAGGCCAGTGCGCTAAACGCCTTCTTCACCACTCTGTATACCTGTGACGTCGCCTTCAACGAACTACATACTTGTACTCCTAGGTCCCTCTGTTCCTCAACACTCCCAATGGCCCCACCTACCCTGGTTTGACTTTCCAAAATGCAACACCTTATTCTAATCTGCATTGAAATCCATTTGCCAATCCTCGGCCCACTTCCCTATCTGATCAAGATCCCCCTGTAATTTTGATAACCTTCTTTGCAATCAACGATACCTCCTAATTTAGTATCATCTGTAAACTTACTCACCTTGCCTTGTACATTCACATCCAAATCATTTATATAAATAACTAATAGCAAGGGTCCCAACACTGACCCCTGAGGCACACCACAAGCCACAGGCCTCCAAGCTGAGAAGCAACCTTCTGCTTCCTACCATCCAGCCAATTTTGAATCCAATTTGCTAGTTCTCCCTGGATCCCATGTGGATTCCAGACTAGCCTCTCATGCGGAACCTGGTAAACGATATTGCTCACGTGCAGAGAGACAACATCTACTGCCCGACCCTCATCCATCCCTTTGGTTACCGCTTGAAAAAATTCGACAAGATTCATCACACATGACTTCCCACTGACAAAGCCATGTTGACTATCCCTAATCCCTAGGGCGGCATGGTGGCACAGTGGTGAGCACTGCTGCCTCACAGTGCCAGGGACCCGGGTTCAATTCCCAGCTTAAGTCACTTTTTGTGTGAAGGTTGCATGTTCTCCCCGTGTCTCCATGGGTTTTCTCCAGGCGCTCCGGTTTCGTCCCACAGTCCGAAAGTCGTGTTGGTTCTGTGCACTGGCCATGCTAAATTCTCCTTTAAGCGCTGGAGTGTGGCAACGAGGGGATTTTCACTGTAACTTCATTGCAGTGTTAATGTAAGCCTACTTGTGACACTAATAAATAACCCTCAATAATCAGACCTTGACTATCCAAATCATGGTAGATCCTGTCCCTCAGAATCCCCTCCAGTAACTTACCCACCGCTGACGTAAGGCTCAGCTGTCTGTAATTCGCTGGCTTTATCTTTGCTCCCCTTCTGAAAGAACGGAATGGCATTAATCACCCTCCAGCCTTCCGGAACTTCACCACTGGAAAGAGACGGAGCAAATATCCCAGCAAGGGCTTCGGCGATATCTTCCCTAGGCTCCCGCATGAACTGAGGATGCACTTGGCCAGACCCAGGGAATTTCTCCACCTTAATGTGCTTTAAGGCTGCCAATATCTCCTCCCCAGTAACATGCATGTGGCCCAAGACATCGCCACATGTTTTCCTTATTTCAGTAAGCACCGAGGAGAGATATTCATTAAAAATATGAGGTCAACTTGCTTCGCATTTATTTTTCTCCAGAGTGGCATTGTGGCACAGACCGAATGGCCTCCTCCTGCGTCAGCATTGAGGGACCCACTGCACAGTAAGTACTCAAAAGGCATTGGTTTTGGACTCTGAAAGGGCAAAATGGCAGTGGGAAAGGAAACAATCACTATCAGTATCGTTTAAAGTAAAGCTTATTTATTAGTCACAACCAGGCTTACATTAACATTGCAATGAAGTTGCTGTGAAAACCCCCAAGTCGCCACACTCCGGCGCCTGTTCGGGTTGCACTGAGGGAGAATTTAGCAAGGCCAGTGCACCGAACCAGCACGTCTTTCGCACTTTGGGAGGAAACCAGAGCACCCGGAAGAAACCCACGCAGACACAGGGAGAACGTGCGCAGACTCTGCACAGACAGTGACCCGAGGCCGGAATTGAATGTGGGTTTATGGTGCTGTGAGGCAGCAATGCTAACCACTGTGCCACCGTTCCGGCCCTTTTTTTAACCTGAACTCTCGGGCCACAGATGAAGTGAATGACGTTTGAGTGGAAACATTGCTTGTCATCTTCCAGATGTCCCACACTTTAGAAAGATCCAAGCTCATCGATCACTCAGAAACACAGTTCTTGAAATGTTGAAGGAGTTGTAGGAAACAATAGCTTAACATCTGTGATTAGAAACAGCCTGATGTTGCGGTTTCAGAGAATATCAGCTCTGTATTTAGATCATCACAACTGATTCAAGCAGTGCCAGTTTGGTTTACTGAAATAACCATTTTGACGGAGGGAAGGTCATTGGCGAAGCAGCTGAAGATGGTTGGGCCTCGGACACTTATCTGAGCCTAGTGTCAAAAGTCGGCTTACATTCACAGTTTAATGAAGTCACTGTGAAAATCCCCGCATCGCCACACTCCGTGCCTGTTCGGCGACACTGAGGGAAAATTTAGCATGGCCAGTGCACCGAACCAGCACGCCTTGCGGACTGTTGGAGGAAACCGGAGCATCCGGAGGAAACCCACGCAGACACACAGTGAACGTGCAGACTCCGCACAGACAGTCATTCAATTCCTGAGCTGACCGAGGGAGTTGAACCTGGGTCCCTGGCGCTGTGACGCAGCAATGCTAATCACTGTGCCACCGTGATCAGTGCTGGGGCCGCATGTTTTTTGCCAATTATGGAAATGAATTGGATGAAGTAAATTTACTGACGAGACAAATACAGGTGTGAGAGTAAGATGTGAAGAAAAGATAAGGAGGACAATACAAAGGTTGGTGGATTTGCGGATAGAGATGAGGACCATCAGAGGATACAGCAGGATATATATTGCGCGGAGAGCTGGCAGATGGAGTTTAAACAGAACAAAGAACAGTACAGCACAGAACAGGCCCTTCGGCCCACGATGTTGTGCCGAGCTTTATCTGAAACCAACATCAAGCTATCCCACTCCCTATCATCCTGGTGTGCTCCATGTGCCTATCCAATAACCGCTTCAATGTTTCTAAAGTGTCTGACTCCACTATCACTGCAGGCAGTCCATTCCACACACCAACCACTCTCTGCGTAAAGAACCTACCTCTGATATCCTTCCTATATCTCCCACCACGAACCCTATAGTTATGCCCCCTTGTAATAGCTCCATCCACCCGAGGAAATAGTCTTTGAACGTTCACTCTATCTATCCCCTTCATCATTTCATAAACCTCTATTAAGTCTCCCCTCAGCCTCCTCCGCTCCAGAGAGAACAGCCCTAGCTCCCTCAACCTTTCCTCATAAGACCTACCCTCCAAACCAGGCAGCATCCTGGTAAATCTCCTCTGCACTCTTTCCAGCGCTTCCACATCCTTCTTATAGTGAGGTGACCAGAACTGCACACAATATTCCAAATGTGGTCTCACCAAGGTCCTGTACAGTTGCAGCATAACCCCACGGCTCTTAAACTCCAACCTCCTGTTAATAAAAGCTAACACACTATAGGTCTTCATCACAGCTCTATCCACTTGAGTGGCAACCTTTAGAGATCTGTGGATATGGACACCAAGATCTCTCTGTTCCTCCACAGTCTTCAGAACCCTACCTTTGACCCTATAATCCACATTTAAATTAGCCCTACCAAAATGAATCACCTCACATTCATCCGGGTTAAACTCCATTTGCCATTTTTCAGCCCAGCTTTGCATCCTATCTATGTCTCTTCTCATCCACTACTCACCAATCTTGGTGTCATCAGCAAATTTACTGATCCATCCTTCAGCCCCCTCCTCTAAGTCATTAATAAAAATCACAAAGAGCAGAGGACCAAGCACTGATCCCTGCAGCACTCCGCTAGCAACCTGCCTCCAATCCGAAAATTTTCCATCCACCACCACCCTCTGTCTTCGATCAGACAGCCAGTTACCTATCCAATCGGCCAACTTTCCCTCTATCCCACACCTCCTCACTTTCATCATAAGCGGACATGGGGGACCTTATCAAACGCCTTACTAAAATCCATGTATATGACATCAACTGCCCTACCTTCATCAACACACTTAATTACCTCCTCAAAATATTCAATCAAATTTGTGAGGCACGACTTGCCCTTCACGAATCCGTGCTGACTATCCCGGATTATTCCGCATCTTTCTAAATGGTCGTAAATCCCATCCCTAAGGAACTTTTCCATCAATTTACCAACCACCGAAGTAAGACTCACCGGTCTATAATTACCAGGGTCATTTCTATTCCCTTTCTTAAGCAGAGGAACAACATTCGCCATTCTCCAGTCCTCTGGCACCATCCCCGTGGACAGTGAGGACCCAAAGATCAAAGCCAAAGGCTCTGCAATCTCATCCCTTGCCTCCCAAAGAATCCTAGGATATATTTCATCAGGCCCAGGGGGCTTATCGACCTTCAGTTTATTCAAAACTGCCAGGACATCCTCCCTCCGAACATCTATTTCCTCCAGCCTATTAGCCTGTAACACCTTCTCTTCCTCAAAAACATGACCTCTCTCCTTGGTGAACACTGAAGAAAAGTATTCATTCATTACCTCGCCTATCTCTACTGACTCCATACACAAGTTCCCACTACTGTCCTTGACCGGCCCTAACCTCACCCTGGTCATTCTTTAATTCCTCACATAAGAGTACATAATCCGGACATAATCACATAATCCGGACAAATGTGGGGTAATGCATTTTGGAAAGTCTAATACAAATAGGAAATATACAGTAAATGGCAGAAGCCTTCAGTGCAGTGAGAGGCAGAGGGATCTGGGTGTACTGATACACAGGTCACTGAAAGCAGGTGGAGAAGGTAGTCAAGAAGGCATAAGGCATGCTTGCCTTCATCGGCCGGGGCATTGAGTTTCAAAATTGCCAAGTCATGTTGCACCTTTATAGAACTTTATTTAGACCGCACTTGGAGTATAGTGTTCAATTCTGGTCACCACACTGCCAGAAGGATGTGAAGGCTTTGCAGAGGGTACAGAAAAGATTTACCAGGATGTTGCCTGGTATGGAGGGCATTAGTTACAAAGAGAGGTTGGAGAGACTTGGTTTGTTCTCACTGAAATGACGGAGGTTGAGTGGTGACCTGATAGACGTCTACAAGATTATGAGAGACAGGGGCAGAGTGGAGGGTCAGAAGCTTTTTCCCAGGGTGGAAGAGTCAATTACTTGGGGGCATAGGTTTAAGGTGAGAGGGGTAAGGTTTAAAGGTTATGTACGAGGCAAGATATTTTGCACAGAGGGTGCTGGGTGCCTGGAATTCGCTGCCAGGGGGGGGGGGGTAGTGCAAGCGGATATGGTCGTGACTTTTAAGGGGTGTCTTGTCGATTGAATAGGATGGGAATACAGAGATACGGTCCCCGGAAGAGTAGGGGTTTTTAGTTCAGACGGGCAGCATGGTGGGTGCAGCCTGTTCCTGTGCTGTAATTTTCTTCATTCTTTGTTCTCTGTTGTAGGATACGGGGGGGGGGGGGGGGCGGGGGGATGCAACTAGGTTATGTGATTGGCTAATGATCTGGCGAATGGAGTGCGATGTGGCAAAATATGAAATTGACGGTTATACATAGAAACATAGAAACGTAGAAGATAGGAGCAGGAGGTGGCCATTCGGCCCTTCGAGCCTGTTCCGCCATTCATCACCATCATGAATGATCGTCCAACTCAATAGTCTAATCCTGCTTTCTCTGATAACCTT
>NW_027591273.1:0-95000 GCF_964213995.1 Mustelus asterias
TGTCCCCCAGTCTCTCTCTCTGTCCCCCAGTCTCTCTCTCTCTCCCCCAGTCTCTCTCTCTGTCCCCCAGTCTCTCTCTCTCTCCCCCAGTCTCTCTCTCTCCCCCCAGTCTCTCTCTCTGTCCCCCAGTCTCTCTCTCTGTCCCCAGTCTCTCTCTCTCTCCCCCAGTCTCTCTCTCTCCCCCAGTCTCTCTCTCTGTCCCCCAGTCTCTCTCTCTCTCCCCCAGTCTCTCTCTCTCCCCCCAGTCTCTCTCTCTGTCCCCCAGTCTCTCTCTCTGTCCCCAGTCTCTCTCTCTGTCCCCCAGTCTCTCTCTCTCCCCCAGTCTCTCTCTCTCTCCCCCCAGTCTCTCTCTCTGTCCCCCAGTCTCTCTCTCCCCCAGTCTCTCTCTTCCCCAGTCTCTCTGTCTCCCAGTCTCTCTCGCTACCCCAGTCTCTCTCTCTCCCCCCAGTCTCTCTCTCTGTCCCCCAGTCTCTCTCTCCCCCAGTCTCTCTCTCTCTCTCCCCCAGTCACTCTCTCGCTACCCCAGTCTCTCTCTCTCCCCCCAGTCACTCTCTCTGTCCCCCAGTCTCTCTCTCCCCCAGTCTCTCTCTCTCTCTCCCCCAGTCTCTCTCTCTGTCCCCCAGTCTCTCTCTCTCTCCCCACCAGCTCTCTCTCTCCCCCAGTCTCTCTCTCTCCCCACCAGCTCTCTCTCTCCCCCAGTCTCTCTCTCTCTCCCCCAATCTCTCTCTCTCTCTCATCCAGTCTCTCTGTCTCCCCAGTCTCTCTCTCCCTCTCTCCCCCCAGTCTCTCTCTCTCTCGCTCTCCCCCAGTCTCTCCCTCTCTCTCTCTCTCCCCACCAGCTCTCTCTCTCTCTCCCCCAGTCTCTCTCTCTCTCCCCCAGTCTCTCTCTCTCTCCCCCAGTCTCTCTCTCTCCCCCCAGTCTCTCTCTCTCTCTCCCCACCCCAGTCTCTCCCTCTCTCTCTCTCCCCACCAGCTCTCTCTCCCCCAGTCTCTCTTTCTCTCCGCCAGTCTCTCTCTCTGCCCCCCAGTCTCTCTCTCTCTCTGTCCCCCAGTCTCTCTCTCTCCCCCAGTCTCTCCCTCTCTCTCTCTCCCCCAATCTCTCTCTCTCCCCCCAGTCTCTCTCTCTCTCTCTCTCTCTCTCCACCAGTCTCTCTCTCTCTGTCTCACCCCAGTCTCTCTCTCTCTCCAGTCTCTCTCTCTCTCCCCCAGTCTCTCTCTCTCCCCCAATCTCTCTCTCTCTCTCTCTCACCCAGTCTCTCTCTCTCCCATCTCTCCCCGCAGTCTCTCCCTCTCTCTCTCTCCCCCAGTCTCTCTCTCTCTCTCTCCTCTCTCTCCCCCCCCAGTCTCTCCCTCTCTCTCTCTCCCAGTCTCTCTCTCACCCAGTCTCTCTCTCACCCAGTCTCTCTCTCTCACCCAGTCTCTCTCTCTCCCCCAGTCTCTCCCCCCAATCTCTCTCTCTCTCTCTCCCCTGTCTCTCCCCAGTCTCTCTCTCCCACCAGTCTCTCTCTCCCTCCCCCAGTCTCTCCCCCAGTCTCTCTCTCCCCCCAGTCTCTCTCTCTCTCTCCCCCAGTCTCTCTCTCTCTCCCCCGGTCTCTCTCTCTCTCCCCAGTCTCTCTCTCTCCCCCAGTCTCTCTCTGTTCCCCAGTCTCTCCCTCTCTCTCTCTCTCTCCCCATACTCTCTCTCTCCCCCAGTCTCTCTCTCTCTCCCCCAGTCTCTCTCTCTCTCCCCCAATCTCTCTCTCTCTCCCCCAGTCTCTCTCTCTCCACCCCCAGTCTCTCTTTCTCTCTCTCTCTCCCAGTCTCTCTCTCTCTCTCCCCCAGTCTCTGTCTCTCCCCCAGTTTCTCTCTCTCTCTCCCCCAATCTCTCTCTCTCTCTCTCCCCCAGTCTCTCTCTCTCTGCCCCAGTCTCTGTCTCTCCCCCGTCTCTCTCTCTCTCTGCCCAGTCTCCCCCAGTCTCTCTCTCTCTCCCCCAATCTCTCTCTCTCTCTCATCCAGTCTCTCTCTCTCCCGTCTCTCCCCCCAGTCTCTCCCTCTCTCTCTCTCTCCCAGTCTCTCTCTCTCCTCTCTCTCCCCCCCAGTCTCTCCCTCTCTCTCTCTCCCCAGTCTCTCGCTCTCCTCTCTCTCCCCCCCAGTCTCTCCCTCTCTCTCTCTCTCCCCCAGTCTCTCTCTCTCTGCCCAGTCTCTGTCTCTCCCCCCAGTCTCTCTCTCTCTCTCCCCAGTCTCTCTCTCCCCCCAGTCTCTCTCTCTCTCTCCCCCAGTCTCTCTCTCCCCCCAGTCTCTCTCTCCCCCCCAGTCTCTCCCTCTCTCTCTCCCCCCCCCCAATCTCTCTCTCTGTCTCTCTCACCCCAGTCTCTCTCTCACCCCCAGTCTCTCTTTCTCTCTCTCTACCCCAGTCTCTCTCTCCCTCTTTCTCTCTCTCCCAGTCTCTCTCTCCCCCAGTCTCTCTCTCTCCCCCAGTCTCTCTCTCTCCCCCAGTCTCTCTCTCTCCCCCAGTCTCTCTCTCTCCCCCAGTCTCTCTCTCTCTCCCCCAGTCTCTGTCTCTCCCCCCGTCTCTCTCTCTCTCTCTCCCCCAGTCTCTCTCTCTCTTCCTCAGTCTCTCTCTCTCTCTCACCTCCAGTCTCTCTTTCTCTCTCTCTCTCTCTCTCTCCCCCAGTCTCTCCCCCAGTCTCTCTCTCCCCCCAGTCTCTCTCTCCCTCCCCCAGTCTCTCCCCCAGTCTCTCTCTCCCCCCAGTCTCTCTCTCTCTCTCCCCCAGTCTCTCTCTCTCTCCCCCCAGTCTCTCTCTCCCTCCCCCGTCTCTCCCCCAGTCTCTCTCTCCCCCTAGTCTCTCTCTCCTTCCCCCAGTCTCTCTCTCCCCCCAGTCTCTCTCTCTCTCCCCCAGTCTCTCTCATAAGAACATAAGAACATAAGAAATAGGAGCAGGTGTAGGCCATCCAGCCCCTCGAGCCTGCCCCACCATTCAATAAGATCATGGCTGATCTGAAGTGGATCAGTTCCACTTACCCGCCTGATCCCTATAACCCCTAATTCCCTTACCGCTCAGGAATCCATCTATCCGTGATTTAAACATATTCAGCGAGGTAGCCTCCACCACCTCAGTGGGCAGAGAATTCCAGAGATTCACCACCCTCTGAGAGAAGAAGTTCCTCCTCAACTCTGTCCTAAACTGTCCCCCCTTTATTTTGAGGCTGTGCCCTCTAGTTCTAGTTTCCTGTCTAAGTGGAAAGAATCTCTCCATCTCTACCCTATCCAGCCCCTTCATTATCTTACAGGTCTCTATAAGATCCCCCCTCGGCCTTCTAAATTCCAACGAGTACAAACCCAATCTGCTCAGTCTCTCCTCATAATCAACACCCCTCATCTCTGGTGTCAACCTGGTGAACCTTCTCTGCACTCCCTCCAAGGCCAATATATCCTTCCGCAAATAAGGGGACCAATACTGCACACAGTATTCCAGCTGCGGCCTCACCAATGCCCTGTACAGATGCATCAAGACATCCCTGCTTTTATATTCTATCCCCCTCGCGATATAGGCCAACATCCCATTTGCCTTCTTGATCACCTGTTGCACCTGCAGACTGAGTTTTTGCGTCTCATGCACAAGGACCCCCAGGTCCCTCTGCACAGTAGCATGTTGTCATTTCTTTCCATTTAGATAATAATCCAATTTGCTATTATTTCTTCCAAAGTGAATAACCTCGCATTTGTCAACGTTATACTCCATCTGCCAGATCCTCGCCCACTCACTCAGCCTGTCCAAATCTCTCTGCAGACCTTCTACGCCCTCCACACGATTCACTTTCCCACTTATCTTTGTGTCGTCTGCAAACTTCGTTACCCTACACTCAGTCCCCTCCTCCAGATCGTCTATATAAATGGTAAATAGTTATTGGGGACTCTATAATTAGGGGTGCAGATACGCGTTTCTGTGGATGTGAAAGAGACTCCAGGATGGTATGTTGCCTCCCGGGTGCCAGGGTCCAGGATATCTCTGAACGGACAGAAAGCTTTCTGAAGGGAGAGGGTGAACAGCCAGAGTCGTGGTACATATTGGTACTGACGACATAGGCAGGAAGAGTGATGAGGTCCAGCAGCAGCAGTTTGGGGAGTTAGCTGGTAAGTTAAAAAGCAGGACCTCTAGGGTTGTAATCTCAGGATTACTCCCTGTGCCCCGTGCCAGTGAGGCTAGGAATAGGAAGCTACGCAGCTCAACATGTGGCTAAACAGCTGGTGTAGGAGGGAGGGTTTCAGATATCTGGACCATTGGGGTCTCTTCCGGGGCAGGTGGGACCGGTACAAGAAGGGCGGGTTGCATCTAAACTGGAGGGGCACAAGTATTCTGGCCGGAAGGTTTGCTAGAGTCACACGGGAGGATTTAAACTAGTTTGGCAGGGGGGTGGGACCCAAAGCAAAGGTGAATTAGCTGAAGGGGACCGAGAGAGTAGGGCCAGTAAGACTCAGAGAGACAGCAGGCAGGGTGGGATTGCAAATCAGAGAGGATCTGGTGGACTGAAGTGCATTTGTTTCAATGCGAGAAGTGTAACAGGTCGGGCAAATGAACTTAGAGCTTGGATTAGTACTGGGAACTATGATGTTGTTGCCAATACAGAGACTTGGTTAAGGGAAGGACAGGATTGGCAGCTTAACATTCCAGGATACAGATGTTTCAGACGGGATAGAGGGGGATGTAAAAGGGGTGGGGGAGTTGCACTACTGGTTAAGGAGAATATCACAGCTGTACTGCGGGAGGACACCTCGGAGGGTTCATACAGCGAGGCAATATGGGTAGAGCTCAGGAATAGGGAAGGTGTCGTCACAATGTTGGGGGTTTACTATAGGCCGCCCAACTGCCAGCGGGAGATTGAGGAACAGATATGTAGACAGATTTTGGCAAGGTGTAAAAGTAACAGGGTTGTTGTGGTGGGAGATTTTAATTTCCCCGATATTGACTGGGACTCACTTAGCGCTAGGGGCGTGGATGGGGCAGAGTTTGTAAGGAGCATCCAGGAGGGTTTCCTGAAACAGTGTATAGATAGTCCAACTAGGGAAGGGGCCATACTGGACCTGGTATTGGGAATAAGCCCGGCCAGGTGGTCGATGTTTCAGGAGGGGAGCAGTTCGGGAACAGTGACCACAATTCAGTAAGCTTTAAGGTACCGATGGATAAAGATAAGTGTAGTCCTCAAGTTAAGGTGCTAAACTGGGGGAAGGCTAATTACAACAATATTAGGCAGGAACTGAAGAACATAAGAACATAAGAAATAGGAGCAGGAGTAGGCCATCTAGCCCCTCGAGCCTGCCCCGCCATTCAATAAGATCATGGCTGATCTGAAGTGGATCAGTTCCACTTACCCGCCTGATCCCTATAACCCCTAATTCCCTTCCCGATCAGGAATCCATCTATCCGTGATTTAAACATCTGCAACAAGGTAGCCTCCACCACTTCAGTGGGCAGAGAATTCCAGAGATTCACCACCCTCTGAGAGAAGAAGTTCCCCCTCAACTCTGTCCTAAACCGACCACCCTTTATTTTGAGGCTGTGCCCTCTAGTTCGAGCTAAACTGAAGAATGTAGATTGGGAGCAGATGTTTGAGGGTAAATCAACATCTGGCATGTGGGAGGCTTTCAAGTGTAAGTTGATAGGGATTCAGGACCGGCACATTCCTGTAAGGATGAAGGATAAGTACGGCAAGTTTTGGAAACCTTGGATAACGAGAGATATTGTGAGTCTTGTCAAATAGAAAAAGGAAGCATTTGTCAAAGCTAGGAGGCTGGGAACACACGAAGCAAGTGTGGAATACAAGGAAAGCAGAAAGAAACTTAAGCAAGGAGTAAGGAGGGCTGAAAGAGGTCACGAAAAAGCCTTGGCCAGCAGGATTAAGGAAAATCCCAAGGCTTTTTACACATATATAAAGAGCGAGAGGGTAGCCAGGGAGAGGGTTGGCCCACTCAAGGACAAGGAGGGAATCTATGCGTGGAGCCAGAGGAAATGGGCGAGGTATTAAATGAGTACTTTGCATCAGTATTCACCAAAGAGAAGGACTTGGTGGATGATGAGTCTGGGAAAGGTTGTGTAGATAGTTTGAGTCATGTTGAGATCAAAAAGGAGGAGGTATTGGGGTGCTTGAGAAACATTAAGGCAGACAAGTCCCCAGGGCCTGATGGGATATACCCCAGAATACTGAGAGAGGCAAGGGAGGAAATTGCTGGGGCCTTGAGAGAAATCTTTGTATCCTTACTGGCTACAGGGGAGGTCCCAGAGAATTGGAGAATAGCCAATATTGTTCCTTTGTTTAAGAAGGGTAACAAGAATAATCCAGGTAATTACAGGCCGGTGAGCCTTATATCAGTGGTAGGGAAATTATTGGAGGGGATTCTTCGAGACAGGATTTATTCCCACTTGGAAATAAGTGGACGTATTAGTGAGAGGCAGCATGGTTTTGTGAAGGGGAGGTCGTGTCTCACGAACTTGATCGAGTTTTTCAAGGAAGTGACGAAGATGATTGATGAGGGGAGGGCAGTGGATGTTGTCTACATGGACTTCAGTAAGGCCTTTGACAAGGTCCCTCATGGCAGACTGGTGCAGAAGGTGAAGTCGCATGGGGATCAGAGGTGAGCTGGCAAGGTGGATACAAAACTGGCTCGGTCAGAGAAGACAGAGGGTAGCAGTGGAAGGGTGCGTTTCTGAATGGAGGGCTGCGACAAGTGGCGTTCCTCAGGGATCAGTGCTGGGACCTTTGCTGTTTGTAGAATATATAACTGATTTGGAGGAAAATGTAACTGGATTGATTAGTAAGTTTGCGGACGACACAAAGGTTGGTGGATTTGCGGATAGCGATGAGGACCATCAGAGGATACAGCAGGATATAGATCAAGAACATAGAACATAGAACATAGAACATTACAGCGCAGAACAGGCCCTTCGGCCCACGATGTTGCACCGACCAGTTAAAAAAAAAAACTGTGACCCTCCAACCTAAACCAATTTCTTTTCGTCCATGAACCTATCTACGGATCTCTTAAACGCCCCCAAACTAGGCGCATTTACTACTGATGCTGGCAGGGCATTCCAATCCCTCACCACCCTCTGGGTAAAGAACCTACCCCTGACATCGGTTCTATAACTACCCCCCCTCAATTTAAAGCCATGCCCCCTCGTGCTGGATTTCTCCATCAGAGGAAAAAGGCTATCACTATCCACCCTATCTAAACCTCCAATCATCTTATATGTTTCAATAAGATCCCCTCTTAACCGCCGCCTTTCCAGCGAAAACAATCCCAAATCCCTCAGCCTCTCCTCATAGGATCTCCCCTCCATACCAGGCAACATCCTGGTAAACCTCCTCTGCACCCTCTCCAAAGCCTCCACATCCTTCCTGTAATGTGGGGACCAGAACTGCACACAGTACTCCAAGTGCGGCCGCACCAGAGTTGTGTACAGTTGCAACATAACGCTACGACTCCTAAATTCAATCCCCCTACCAATAAACGCCAAGACACCATATGCCTTCTTAACAACCTTATCTACTTGATTCCCAACTTTCAGGGATCTATGCACACATACACCTAGATCCCTCTGCTCCTCCACACTATTCAAAGTCCTCCCGTTAGCCCTATACTCAACACATCTGTTATTCCTACCAAAGTGAATTACCTCACACTTCTCCGCATTAAACTCCATCCGCCACCTCTCGGCCCAACTTTGCAACCTGTCTAAGTCTTCCTGCAAACTACGACACCCTTCCTCACTGTCTACCACACCACCGACTTTGGTGTCATCAGCAAATTTGCTAATCCACCCAACTATACCCTCATCCAGATCATTAATAAATATTACAAACAGCAGTGGCCCCAAAACAGATCCCTGAGGTACACCACTTGTAACCGCACTCCATGATGAATATTTACTATCAACCACCACCCTCTGTTTCCTATCCGCTAGCCAATTCCTGATCCAATTTCCTAGATCACCCCCAATCCCATACATCTGCATTTTCTGCAGAAGCCTAAGATCAGTTGGAGACTTGGGCGGAGAGATGGCAGATGGAGTTTAATCCGGACAAATGTGAGGTAATGCATTTTGGAAGGTCTAATACAGATAGGAAATATACAGTAAAATGGCAGAACTCTTAAGAATATTGATAGGCAGAGGGATCTGGGTGCACAGGTACACAGGTCACTGAAAGTGGCAATGCAGGTGGAGAAGGTAGTCAAGAAGGCATACGGCACGCTTGCCTTCATCGGCCGGGGCATTGAGTTTAAAAATTGGCAAGTCATGTTGCAGCTTTATAGAACCTTAGTTAGGCCTCACTTGGAATATAGTGTTCAATTCTGGTCGCCACACTACCAGAAGGATGTGGAGGCTTTGGAGAGGGTTACAGAAAAGATTTACCAGGATGTTGCCTGGTATGGAGGGCATTAGCTATGAGGAGAGGTTGGAGAAACTTGGTTTGTTCTCACTGGAATGACGGAGGTTGAGGGGCGACCTGATAGAAGTCTACAAGATTATGAGGGACAGAGTGGATAGTCAGAAGCTTTTTCCCCCAGGGTGGAAGAGTCGATTACTAGGGGGCACAGGTTTAAAGGAGAGCGGAAAATCATGTCTCACAAGATTAATAGAGTTTTTTGAAGGGGTCACCAAGAAGGTAGATGAGGGCAGTGCAGTTGATGTTGTCTACTTGGACTTTAGCAAGGCCTTTGACAAGGTACCGCATGGCAGGTTGTTGCACAAGGTTAAATCTCACGGGATCCAGGGTGAGGTATCTAAATGGATATAAAATTGGCTTCTTGACAGAAGCCAGAGGGTGGTTGTGGAGAGTTGTTTTTCAAACTGGAGGCCTGTGACCAGCGGTGTGCCTCAGAGATCAGTGCTGGGCCCACTGTTATTTGTCATTTATATGAATGATTTGGATGAGAATATAGGGGGCATGGTTAGTAAGTCTGCAGATGAGACCAAGATTAGTGGCATAGTGGACAGTGAAGAAAGTTATCTCCAATTGCAGCAGGATCTTGATCAATTGGGCCAGTGGGCTGACGAATGGCAGATGGAGTTTAATTGAGACAAATGCGAGGTGATGCATTTTGGTAGATTGAACCAGGGCAGGACTTACTCAGTTAATGGTCGGGCGTTGGGGAGAGTTACAGAACAAAGAGATCTAGGGGTACATGTTCATAGCTCCTTGAAAGTGGAGTCACCGGTGGACAGAGTGGTGAAGAAGGCATTCGGCATGCTTGGTTTCATCGGTCAGAACATTGAATACAGGAGTTGGGACGTCTTGTTGAAGTTGTACAAGACATTGGTAAGGCCACACTTGGAATACTGTGTACAGTTCTGGTCACCCTATTATAGAAAGGATATTATTAAACTCGAAAGAGTGCAGAAAAGATTTACTAGGATGCTACCGGGACTTGATGGTTCAAGTTATAGGGAGAGGCTGGATAGACTGGGACTTTTTTCTCTGGAGTGTTGGAGGCTGAGGGGTGATCTTATAGAGGTCTATAAAATAATGAGGGGCACAGATCAGCTAGATAGTCAATATCTTTTCCCAAAGGTAGGGGAGTCTAAAACTAGAGGGCATAGGTTTAAGGTGAGAGGGGAGAGATACAAAAGGGTCCAGAGGGGCAATTCTTTCACACAGAGGGTGGTGAGTGTCTGGAACAAGCTGCCAGAGGCAGTAGTAGAGGCGGGTACAATTTTGTCTTTTAAAAGCGGCACGGTAGCACAGTGGTTAGCACTGCTGCTTCACAGCTCCAGGGACCTGGGTTCGATTCCCGGCTCGGGTCACTGTCTGTGTGGAGTTTGCACATTCTCCTCGTGTCTGCGTGGGTTTCCTCCGGGTGCTCCGGTTTCCTCCCACAGTCCAAAGATGTGCGGGTTAGGTTGATTGGCCAGGTTAAAAATTGCCCCTTAGAAACCTAAGATGCGTAGGTTCGAGGGATTCGCGGGTAAATATGTGGGGGTAGGACCTGGGTGGGATTGTGGTCGGTGCAGACTCGATGGGCCGAATGGCCTCCTTCTGCACTGTAGGGTTTCTATGATTTCTATGATTTCTAGTGTCCTGGGATGTGTAGGTTAGAGGGATTAGTGGGTAAATATGTAGGGATATGGGGGTAGGGCCTGGGTGGGATTGTGGTCGGTGCAGACTCGATGGGCCGAATGGCCTCTTTCTGTGCTGTAGGGATTCTAAGATTCTAAGATTCTAAGAAAAAGCGTTTAGACAGTTACACGGGTACGATGGGTATAGAGGGATATGAGCCAAACGGGGGCAATTGGGACAATCTTAGGGTTTTTAAAAAAAGGGTGGCATGGACAAGTTGGGCCGAAGGGCCTGTTTCCATGCTGTAAACTTCAATGACTCTATGAGATGTACGAGGTAGATCTTTTACACAGAGGGTGGGTGCCGGGAACTCGTTGCCGGGGGAGGTAATGGAAGAGGATACGGAATTGACTTTTCAGGGGCGTCTTGACAAGTACATGAATAGGATGGGAAGAGAGGGACATGGTGCCCGGAAGGGTAGAGGATTGTAGTTCAGTCGGGCAGCATGGTTGGTACAGGCTTGGAGGGCCGAAGGGCCTGTTCCTGTGCTGTAATGTTCTTTGTTCTTTGACAGGTACAGCACGGGGTTAGATACAGAGTAAAGCTCCCTCTACACTGTCCCCCATCAAACACTCCCAGGACAGGTACAGCACGGGGTTAGATACAGAGTAAAGCTCCCTCTACACTGTCCCCCATCAAACACTCCCAGGACAGGTACAGCACGGGGTTAGATACAGAGTAAAGCTCCCTCTACACTGTCCCCATCAAACACTCCCAGGACAGGTACAGCACGGGGTTAGATACAGAGTAAAGCTCCCTCTACACTGTCCCCATCAAACACTCCCAGGACAGGTACAGCACGGGGTTAGATACAGAGTAAAGCTCCCTCTACACTGTCCCCCATCAAACACTCCCAGGACAGGTACAGCACGGGGTTAGATACAGAGTAAAGCTCCCTCTACACTGTCCCCATCAAACACTCCCAGGACAGGTACAGCACGGGGACAGATACAGAGTAAAGCTCCCTCTACACTGTCCCCCATCAAACACTCCCAGGACAGGTACAGCACGGGGTTAGATACAGAGTAAAGCTCCCTCTACACTGTCCCCCATCAAACACTCCCAGGACAGGTACAGCACGGGGTTAGATACAGAGTAAAGCTCCCTCTACACTGTCCCCCATCAAACACTCCCAGGACAGGTACAGCACAGGGTTAGATACAGAGTAAAGCCCCCTCTACACTGTCCCCATCAAACAATCCCAGGACAGGTACAGCACGGGGTTAGATACCGAGTAAAGCTCCCTCTGCACTGTCCCCATCAAACACTCCCAGGACAGGTACAGCACGGGGTTAGATACAGAGTAAAGCTCCCTCTACACTGTCCCCATCAAACACTCCCAGGACAGGTACAGCACGGGGTTAGATACAGAGTAAAGCTCCCTCTACACTGTCCCCATCAAACACTCCCAGGACAGGTACAGCACGGGGTTAGATACAGAGTAAAGCTCCCTCTACACTGTCCCCCATCAAACACTCCCAGGACAGGTACAACACGGGGTTAGATACAGAGTAAAGCTCCCTCTACACTGTCCCCATCAAACACTCCCAGGACAGGTACAGCATGGGGTTAGATACAGAGTAAAGCTCCCTCTACACAGTCCCCATCAAACACTCCCAGGACAGGTACAGCACGGGGTTAGATACAGAGTAAAGCTCCCTCTACACTGTCCCCCATCAAACACTCCCAGGACAGGTACAGCACGGGGTTAGATAACAGAGTAAAGCTCCCTCTACACTGTCCCCATCAAACACTCCCAGGACAGGTACAGCACGGGGTTAGATACAGAGTAAAGCTCCCTCTACACTGTCCCCATCAAACACTCCCAGGACAGGTACAGCACGGGGTTAGATACAGAGTAAAGCTCCCTCTACACTGTCCCCCATCAAACACTCCCAGGACAGGTACAGCACGGGGTTAGATACAGAGTAAAGCTCCCTCTACACTGTCCCCCATCAAACACTCCCAGGACAGGTACAGCACGGGGTTAGATACAGAGTAAAGCCCCCTCTACACTGTCCCCATCAAACACTCCCAGGACAGGTACAGCACGGGGTTAGATACCGAGTAAAGCTCCCTCTGCACTGTCCCCATCAAACACTCCCAGGACAGGTACAGCACGGGGTTAGATACAGAGTAAAGCTCCCTCTACACTGTCCCCATCAAACACTCCCAGGACGGGTACAGCACGGGGTTAGATACAGAGTAAAGCTCCCTCTACACTGTCCCCATCAAACACTCCCAGGACAGGTACAGCACGGGGTTAGATACAGAGTAAAGCTCCCTCTACACTGTCCCTCATCAAACACTCCCAGGACAGGTACAACACGGGGTTATATACAGAGTAAAGCTCCCTCTACACTGTCCCCATCAAACACTCCCAGGACAGGTACAGCACGGGGTTAGATACAGAGTAAAGCTCCCTCTACACTGTCCCCCATCAAACACTCCCAGGACAGGTACAGCACGGGGTTAGATACAGAGTAAAGCTCCCTCTACACTGTCCCCCATCAAACACTCCCAGGACAGGTACAGCACGGGGTTCGATACAGAGTAAAGCTCCCTCTACACTGTCCCCATCAAACACTCCCAGGACAGGTACAGCACGGGGTTCGATACAGAGTAAAGCTCCCTCTACACTGTCCCCCTTCAAACGCTCCCAGGACAGGTACAGCACGGGGTTAGATACAGAGTAAAGCTCCCTCTACACTGTCTACATCATACACTCCCAGGACAGGTACAGCACGGGGTTAGATACAGAGTAAAGCTCCCTCTACACTGTCCCCATCAATCACTCCCAGGACAGGTACAGCACGGGGTTAGATACAGAGTAAAGCTCCCTCTACACTGTCCCCATCAAACACTCCCAGGACAGGTACAGCACGGGGTTAGATACAGAGTAAAGCTCCCTCTACACTGTCCCCCATCAAACACTCCCAGGACAGGTACAGCACGGGGTTAGATACAGAGTAAAGCTCCCTCCACACTGTCCCCATCAAACACTCCCAGGACAGGTACAGCACGGGGTTAGATACAGAGTAAAGCTCCCTCTACACTGTCCCCCATCAAACACTCCCAGGACAGGTACAGCACGGGGTTAGATACAGAGTAAAGCTCCCTCTACACTGTCCCCCATCAAACACTCCCAGGACAGGTACAGCACGGGGTTAGATACAGAGTAAAGCTCCCTCTACACTGTCCCCCATCAAACACTCCCAGGACAGGTACAGCACGGGGTTAGATACAGAGTAAAGCTCCCTCTACACTGTCCCCCATCAAACCCTCCCAGGACAGGGACAGCACGGGGTTAGATACAGAGTAAAGCTCCCTCTACACTGTCCCCATCAAACACTCCCAGGACAGGTACAGCACGGGGTTAGATACAGAGTAAAGCTCCCTCCACACTGTCCCCCATCAAACACTCCCAGGACAGGTACAGCACGGGGTTAGATACAGAATAAAGCTCCCTCCACACTGTCCCCATCAAACACTCCCAGGACAGGTACAGCACGGGGTTAGATACAGAGTAAAGCTCCCTCTACACTGTCCCCCATCAAACACTCCCAGGACAGGTACAGCACGGGGTTAGATACAGAGTAAAGCTCCCTCGACACTGTCCCCATCAAACACTCCCAGGACAGGTACAGCACGGGGTTAGATACAGAGTAAAGCTCCCTCTACACTGTCCCCATCAAACACTCCCAGGACAGGTACAGCACGGGGTTAGATACAGAGTAAAGCTCCCTCTACGCTGTCCCCCATCAAACACTCCCGGGACAGGTACAGCACGGGGTTAGATACAGAGTAAAGCTCCCTCTACACTGTCCCCCATCAAACACTCCCAGGACAGGTACAGCACGGGGTTAGATACAGAGTAAAGCTCCCTCTACACTGTCCCCCATCAAACACTCCCAGGACAGGTACAGCACGGGGTTAGATACAGAGTAAAGCTCCCTCTACACTGTCCCCCATCAAACACTCCCAGGACAGGGACAGCACGGGGCTAGATACAGAGTAAAGCTCCCTCTACACTGTCCCCATCAAACACTCCCAGGACAGGTACAGCACGGGGTTAGATACAGAGTAAAACTCCCTCTACACTGTCCCCCATCAAACACTCCCAGGACAGGTACAGCACGGGGTTAGATACAGAGTAAAGCTCCCTCCACACTGTCCCCCATCAAACACTCCCAGGACAGGTACAGCACGGGGTTAGATACAGAGTAAAGCTCCCTCCACACTGTCCCGCATCAAACACTCCCAGGACAGGTACAGCACGGGGTTAGATACAGAGTAAATCTCCCTCTACACTGTTCCCATCAAACACTCCCAGGACAGGTACAGCACGGGGTTAGATACAGATTAATATTGGTGAGAGTCTGAGAGAGGGAGAGAGAGAGAGACACAGAGAGAGGGAGTAACTGAGGCGGGGAGAGAGTGACTGGGGGGAAAGAAAGACAGATAGAGAGGGCGAACGGGGATGATAGAGGGTGAGAGTGTGACTGTGGGGGAGAGAGAGAGATTGGGGGCTGAAAGATAGAGAGAGAGAGAGACTGCGGTATTGAGAGAGGGAGAGAGAGAGAGACTGGGGGAGAGAGAGAGAGAGACTGGGGGCAGAGAGAGAGACTGGCGGAGAGAAAGAGAGACTGGGGGAGAGAGAGCTGGTGGGGAGAGAGAGAGAGGGAGAGACTGGGGTGGGGGAGAGAGAGAGAGAGACTGTGGGGAGAGAGAGAGACTGGGGGACAGAGAGAGAGACTGGGGGAGAGAGAGAGCTGGTGGGGAGAGAGAGAGAGAGGGAGAGACTGGGGGAGAGCGAGAGAGAGAGAGACTGGGGGGAGAGAGGGAGAGAGAGACTGGGGAGACAGAGGGACTGGATGAGAGAGAGAGAGAGATTGGGGGAGAGAGAGAGAGACTGGGGAGACTGGGGCAGAGAGAGAGAGAGACTGGGGGAGAGAGAGAGAAAGAGGGAGAGAGAGACTGGGGGGGGGGGGAGAGAGAGAGAAAGAGAGACTGGGGGTGACAGAGAGAGAGAGAGAGAGAGAGAGACTGGGGGGGAGAGGGAGAGAGACTGGGGAAGAGAGAGAGAGACTGGGGGAGAGAGAGAGACTGGGGGAGAGAGAGAGAGGGAGAGACTGGGGGGAGACGCAAAAACCCAGTCTGCCGGTGCAGCAGGTGATCAAGAAGGCAAATGGGATGTTGGCCTATATCGCGAGGGGGATAGAATATAAAAGCAGGGATGTCTTGATGCACCTGTACAGGGCATTGGTGAGGCCGCAGCTGGAATACTGTGTGCAGTATTGGTCCCCTTATTTGCGGAAGGATATGTTGGCCTTGGAGGGAGTGCAGAGAAGGTTCACCAGGTTGATACCGGAGATGAGGGGTGTTGATTATGAGGAGAGACTGAGCAGATTGGGTTTGTACTCGTTGGAGTTTAGAAGGCTGAGGGGGGATCTTATAGAGACCTATAAGATAATGAAGGGGCTGGATAGGGTAGAGGTGGAGAGATTCTTTCCACTTCGAAAGGAAACCAGAATTAGAGGGCACAGCCTCAAAATAAAGGGGGGTCGGTTTAGGACAGAGTTGAGGAGGAACTTCTTCTCTCAGAGGGTGGTGAATCTCTGGAATTCTCTGAAGTGGTGGAGGCTACCTCGTTGAATATGTTTAAATCACGGATAGATGGATTCCTGATCGGTAAGGGAATTAGGGGTCATAGGGATCAGGCGGGTAAGTGGAACTGATCCACTTCAGATCAGCCATGATCTTATTGAATGGCGGGGCAGGCTCGAGGGGCTGGATGGCCTACTCCTGCTCCTATTTCTTATGTACTTATAACTATTGCTCTAGTCCTCTTTGCCCCTCCCTGCTGAACAACAGGGCCAGCCGTGGTACCATTGCTTTGGCTGCTGCTGCTGGGATCCCCTGATAGGCTATTCCCCCCCAGCAACAGTATCCAAAACGGTGTACCTGTTAGAGAGGGGGATGACCAGAGGGGATCCCTGCACTGACTGCTTGCTCCTTCCAGCGGTCGCCCATCTATCTGCCCGCACCTTGGGTGTGACCAAGTCTCTAAGCCTCCAATCTTTGACGCTTTCCACCACCTTCATGCTTCTAAGTGTATCCAACTGCTGCTCCAAGCTATCCATGAGTTCTGTAAGGAGCTGCAATTCAGTGCACTTCCTGCAGATGGAGTCGTCCGATACACTGGAAGCGTCACGGATCTCCCACATCTCACAGGAGCAGCACATAACCCCACTGACCGACATTTCCAGCACCAATTAAATGATTTGAGAACATTTATAAAACTCTGACCTTCACTTTTAACGCCTCACAGTGCGCTTTTCTTTTGGTCAGAGGCGGAGGGAGGGAGGGAAAAACGTACATCATGTTTCGGGCTTGCCACTCATGGACATCCAGATCTTCCGCTCCTTGGTAAATATTGCTGGTCCGACTTCTCCCAGAATGCACCAGTGAAGTCCCTCAGCCGCCTCGAGCGGATGCTCGAACTCCTCTTTATCACTGGAGGTGATCTTTCGCTTCCCACTTCTTGTCCTGGGAGTGTTTGATGGGGACAGTGTAGAGGGAGCTTTACTCTGTATCTAACCCCGTGCTGTACCTGTCCTGGGAGTGTTTGATGGGGACAGTGCAGAGGGAGCTTTACTCTGTATCTAACCCCGTGCTGTACCTGTCCTGGGAGTGTTTGATGGGGGACAGTGCAGAGGGAGCTTTACTCTGTATCTAACCCCGTGCTGTACCTGTCCTGGGAGTGTTTGATGGGGGACAGTGCAGAGGGAGCTTTACTCTGTATCTAACCCCGTGCTGTACCTGTCATGGGAGTGTTTGATGGGGGACAGTGTAGAGGGAGCTTTACTCTGTATCTAACCCCGTGCTGTACCTGTCCTGGGAGTGTTTGATGGGGACAGTGTAGAGGGAGCTTTACTCTGTATCTAACCCCGTGCTGTACCTGTCCTGGGAGTGTTTGATGGGGACAGTGTAGAGAGAGCTTAACTCTGTATCTAACCCTGTGCTGTACCTGTCCTGGGAGCGTTTGATGGGGACAGTGTAGAGGGAGCTTTCCTCTGTATCTAACCCTGTGCTGTACCTGTCCTGGGAGTGTTTGATGGGGACAGTGTAGAGGGAGCTTTCCTCTGTATCTAACCCTGTGCTGTACCTGTCCTGGGAGTGTTTGATGGGGGACAGTGTAGAGGGAGCTTTACTCTGGATCTAACCCCGTGCTGTACCTGTCCTGGGAGTGTTTGATGGGGACAGTGTAGAGGGAGCTTTCCTCTGTATCTAACCCTGTGCTGTACCTGTCCTGGGAGTGTTTGATGGGGGACAGTGTAGAGGGAGCTTTACTCTGTATCTAACCCCGTGCTGTACCTGTCCTGGGAGTGTTTGATGGGGGACAGTGTAGAGGGAGCTTTACTCTGTATCTAACCCCGTGCTGTACCTGTCATGGGAGTGTTTGATGGGGGACAGTGTAGAGGGAGCTTTACTCTGTATCTAACCCCGTGCTGTACCTGTCCTGGGAGTGTTTGATAGGGACAGTGTAGAGGGAGCTTTACTCTGTATCTAACCCCGTGCTGTACCTGTCCTGGGAGTGTTTGATGGGGACAGTGTAGAGAGAGCTTAACTCTGTATCTAACCCTGTGCTGTACCTGTCCTGGGAGCGTTTGATGGGGACAGTGTCGAGGGAGCTTTCCTCTGTATCTAACCCTGTGCTGTACCTGTCCTGGGAGTGTTTGATGGGGGACAGTGTAGAGGGAGCTTTCCTCTGGATCTAACCCCGTGCTGTACCTGTCCTGGGAGTGTTTGATGGGGGACAGTGTAGAGGGAGCTTTACTCTGTATCTAACCCCGTGCTGTACCTGTCCTGGGAGTGTTTGATGGGGGAAAGTGTAGAGAGAGCTTAACTCTGTATCTAACCCCGTGCTGTACCTGTCCTGGGAGTGTTTGATGGGGACAGTGTGGAGGGAGCTTTACTCTGTATCTAACCCCGTGCTGTACCTGTCCTGGGAGCGTTTGATGGCCATGATGTGGAGATGCCGGCGTTGGACTGGGGTGAGGCACAGTAAGAAGTCTCACAACACCAGGTTAAAGTTCAACAGGTTTATTTGGTAGCAAATACCATTCGCTTTCGGAGCGCTGCCCCTTCGTCAGATGGAGTGGAAATGTGCTCTCAAACAGGGCACAGAGACACAGAAATCAAGTTACAGAATACTGATTAGAATGCGAATCCCTCCAGCCAGCCAGGTCTTAAAGGTACAGACAATGTGGGTGGAGGGAGCATTCAACACAGGTTAAAGAGATGTGTATTGTCTCCAGACAGTACAGCGAGTGAGATTCTGCAAGATCATGGGGAAAGCTGTGGCGGTTCCTGATAATGTGACATAAATCCAACATCCCGGTTTAGGCCGTCCTCATGTGTGCGGAACTTGGCTATCAGTTTCTGCTCAGCGACTCTGCGCTGTCGTGTGGCGTGAAGGCCGCCTTGGAGAACGCTTACCTGAAGATCCAAGGCTGAATGCCCGTGACTGCTGAAGTGCTCCCCCACAGGAAGGGAACAGTCTTGCCTGGTGATTGTCGAGCGGTGTTCATTCATCCGTTGTCGTAGCGTCTGCATGGTTTCTCCAATGTACCATGCCTCGGGACATCCTTTCCTGCAGCGTATCAGGTAGACAACGTTGGCTGAGTTGCAAGAGTATGTACCGTGTACCTGGTGGATGGTGTTCTCACGTGAGATGATGGCATCCGTGTCGATGATCCGGCACGTCTTGCAGAGGTTGCTGTGGCAGGGTTGTGTGGTGTCTTGGTCACTGTTCTCCTGAAGGCTGGGTAGTTTGCTGCGGACAATGGTCTGTTTGAGGTTGTGCGGCTGTTTGAAGGCAAGAAGTGGGGGTGTGGGGATGGCCTTGGCGAGATGTTCGTCTTCATCAATGACATGTTGAAGGCTCCGGAGGAGATGCCGTAGCTTCTCCACTCCGGGGAAGTACTGGACGACGAAGGGTGCTCTGTCCACTGTGTCCCGTGTTTGTCTTCTGAGGAGGTCGGTGCGGTTTTTCGCTGTGGCGCGTCGGAACTGTCGATCGATGAGTCTAGCGCCATATCCTGTTCTTATGAGGGCATCTTTCAGCGTCTGGAGGTGTCTGTTGCGATCCTCCTCATCCGAGCAGATCCTGTGTGTACGGAGGGCTTGTCCGTAGGGGATGGCTTCTTTAACGTGTTTAGGGTGGAAGCTGGAGAAGTGGAGCATCGTGAGGTTATCCGTGGGCTTGCGGTACAGTGAGGTGCTGAGGTGACCGTCCTTAATGGAGATGCGTGTGTCCAAGAATGCAACCGATTCCGGAGAGTAGTCTATGGTGAGCCTGATGGTGGGATGGAACTTGTTGATGTCATCATAGAGTTGTTTCAGTGATTGTTCACCATGAGTCCAAAGGAAGAAAATATCATCGATGTATCTAGTGTATAGCATCGGTTGAAGGTCCCGTGCGGTGAAGAAGTCTTGTTCGAACCTGTGCATGAAGATGTTGGCATATTACAGCGGTGCAGAGGGAGGACAATTCAGAGGGGTCGTGTAACGAGTCACTGTGGGTGGAGCTCAGAAACAGGAAGGGCGCAGTCACTATGTTGGGGGTGTACTACAGGCCCCCCAACAGCCCAGGGGAAGTGGAAGAACGGATATGTCAGGAGATACTGGATAGGTGCAGGAAAAATAGGGTTGTTGTAGTGGGAGACTTCAATTTCACTGGTATAGACTGGAAATCGCTGAGGGCAGGGACTCTGAATGGGGAGGAATTTGTAAAATGCGTACAGGAAGGTTCTTTGGAACAATATGTCGATAGCCCGACTAGAGAGGGGGCTATACTGGACCTGGTACTGGGAAATGAGCCCGGTCAGGTCTTCAAAGTTTCGGTAGGGGAACATGTGGCAAATAGTGACCACAATTCTGTTAGCTTTAGGATAGTGGTGGAAAAGGATGAGTGGTGTCCCAAGGGTAAGGTGTTGGATTGGGGGAAGGCTAACTTGAGTGGGATTAGGCAGAAATTGGCAGCTCTTGATTGGGAGAGGCTGTTTGAGGGTAAATCCACATCTGGCATGTGGGAGTCTTTTAAGGAACGGTTGTTAGGGCTACAGGACAGGCATGTGCCTGTAAAAAAGAAGGATAGGAAGGGTAGGATTAGAGAACCGTGGATAACCAGGGAAATTGAGGGACTGGTCAAAAAGAAAAGAGAGGCGTATGTTAGGTCCAGGCAGCTAAAAACGGAGGGAGCTCTGGAGGAGTACAAAGAAAGTAGGAAAGAACTCAAACGGGGAATTAGAAGAGCAAAAAGGGGTCACGAAATGTTCTTGGCAGACAGGATTAAGGAGAATCCCAAGGCATTTTATTCATACGTTAGGAACAAAAGGGTTGTCAGGGAAAAAATCGGACCTCTCAGGGACAAAAGTGGGGAATTATGGTTGGAGCCCAAAGAAGTAGGGGAGATCCTAAATGAATACTTTGCGTCGGTATTCACAAAGGAGAGGGATGTGTTGACTGGGAGTGTCTCGGAGGGGAGTGTTGAACCGTTGGAGAAAATCTCCATTACAAAGGAGGAAGTGTTAGGTTTGTTAGAGAATTTAAAGACTAACAAATCCCCAGAGCCTGATGGAATCTATCCAAGGCTGCTCAGGGAGATGAGAGATGAAATCGCTGGGCCTCTGACGCAAATCTTTGTCTCGTCACTGGACGCAAGTGAGGTTACAGAGGATTGGAGGATAGCCAATGTGGTCCCGTTATTTAAGAAGGGTAGGAAGGATAACCTGGGCAATTATAGGCTGGTGAGCTTGACGTCCGTGGTGGGGAAGTTGTTGGAGAAGATTCTTAGAGATAGGATGTATGCGCATTTAGAAAGGAATAAACTCATTAACGATAGTCAGCATGGTTTTGTGAGAGGGAGGTCATGCCTCACGAACCTGGTGGAGTTTTTTGAAGAAGTGACCAGAATGGTTGACGAAGGAAGGGCCGTGGATGTTGTCTATATGGACTTTAGTAAAGCGTTTGACAAAGTCCCTCATGGTAGGCTGGTGAAAAAGGTTGGATCTCATGGGATAAAGGGGGAGGTGGCTAGATGGGTGGAGAACTGGCTTGGTCACAGAAGACAGAGGGTGGTAGTGGAAGGGTCTTTTTCTGGCTGGATGCCTGTGACTAGTGGTGTTCCGCAGGGTTCTGTATTGGGACCTCTGCTGTTTGTGATTTATATAAACGATCTGGAAGAAGGTGTAACTGGGGTGATCAGTAAGTTTGCGGACGACACAAAATTGGCTGGACTTGCAGATAGTGAGGAACATTGTCAGAGGCTACAGAAGGATATAGATAGGCTGGAAATTTGGGCAAAGAAATGGCAGATGGAGTTCAATCCTGATCAATGCGAAGTGATGCATTTTGGTAGAAATAATGTAGGGAGGAGCTACACGATAAATGGCAGAACCATAAAGGGTGTAGATACGCAGAGGGACCTGGGTGTGCAAGTCCACAGATCCTTGAAAGTGACGTCACAGGTGGAGAAGGTGGTGAAGAAGGCATATGGCATGCTTGCCTTTATAGGACGGGGCATAGAGTATAAAAGTTGGGGTCTGATGTTGCAGATGTATAGAACGTTGGTTCGGCCGCATTTGGAATACTGCGTCCAGTTCTGGTCGCCGCACTACCAGAAGGACGTGGAGGCTTTAGAGAGAGTACAGAGGAGGTTTACCAGGATGTTGCCTGGTATGGAGGGGCTTAGTTATGAGGAGAGATTGGGTAAACTGGGGTTGTTCTCCCTGGAAAGACGGAGGATGAGGGGTGACCTAATAGAGGTGTATAAAATTATGAAAGGCATAGATAGGGTGAGCGGTGGGAAGCTTTTCCCCGGGTCGGTGGTGACGTTCACGAGGGGTCATAGGTTCAAGGTGAAGGGGGGTAGGTTTAACACAGATATCAGAAGGACGTATTTTACACAGAGGGTGGTGGGGGCCTGGAATGCGCTGCCGGGCAAGGTGGTGGAGGCGGACACACTGGGAACGTTTAAGACTTATCTAGATAGCCACATGAACGGAGTGGGAATGGAGGGATACAAAAGAATGGTCTAGTTGGGACCAGGGAGCGGCGCGGGCTTGGAGGGCTGAAGGGCCTGTTCCTGTGCTGTATTGTTCTTTGTTCTTTTGTTCTTTGAGGTGCGAATTTGGTCCCCATGGCTGTTCCGTGTGTCTGGATGAAGAACTGGTTGTTGAAAGTGAAGATATTGTGGTCCAGGATGAAGCGGATGAGTTGTAAAATTGCATCTGGAAACTGGCAGTTGTTGGCGCTGAGCACTGAGGCAGTTGCAGCAATGCCATCATCGTGCGGGATGCTGGTGTAGAGTGCCGAGACATCCATTGTGACGAGGAGCGCTCCTGGTTCAACTGCTCCATGTGTGCCGAGTTTCTGTAGGAAGTCCGCAGTGTCGCGACAAAAGCTGGGGGTTCTTTGTACAATGGGTTTCAGGGTGCCCTCGACACAGCCGGAGAGGTTCTCGCACTGGGTCCCATTGCCCGATACGATGGGACGGCCGGGTGTGTTTGCCTTGTGTATCTTCGGGAGGCAGTAGAGATCTCCAACTCGGGGAGTACATGGGATGAGAGCACGGAGGGTGCTCTGAAGGTCCGGATCAAAGGTCTTGATCAGAGTGTTGAGTTGACGGGTGTGTTCTTTGGTTGGATCTGTGGGTAACTGTCTGTCGTGTTCCTCGTTGTTGAGTTGTCGGTACACTTCTTTGCAGTAATCCGTTCTGTTCAGTATGACGATGGCCCCTCCTTTGTCTGCTGGTTTGATGACAATGTTGCGGTTGGTCTTGAGAGCGTGGATGGCGTTGCGTTGTGCTTGGGTGATGTTCGGGGCAGTCTTGTGAGTGCGGCTGATGAATTTGGTGTTGACGCACCTCCTGACGGCTTGGGCATACATGTCAAGTCGAGGGCAGCGGCCTTCCGGAGGAGTCCAATTCGACTCTTTCCTCTTCGGATGCACTGCGGGTCTCTCTGTCGGCTGTTCCGGTTCATTGGCTGTCTCATTGTGTTCGTTGTTGGCCTCTTGGGGTTTGTGGAAGAACTCCCGCAGACTCATTCGCCTGATGAATTCCTCTGTGTCCGCTGCGAGACTGATGGGGTCTATTTTGGTGGTGGGGCAAAAGTTGAGCCCTCGGCTGAGAACTTCGATTTCATCTGGCTGAAGTGTGTAGTCGGACAAGTTGACAATGGACTTCCCTGCAGTGGGACTGTTTTCTACTGTGGGACCGGGGGAGGCTTGGTTGCTGCTGGTGGTGATGCCGAGTTTCTCAAGTTTCCTGTTCTTGGTGTGCATGTAGATGGTGTAGTTCCTTTGTCTCATCTGCTTGGCAGAGTTTCGCAGCTGGTCTGCGTCCTGAGCGCAAGTTGAGACTATGGATTCGATCTTGGTTTCCAGGCTGCGGCGTTTGCTGTAGAGTTGGTGTATGAGGTGTTTGAGGAAGGTGAGAGAGGTGCGACGGCAAAGTCTCTCAGTGTAGTCTGTGTTATAGGTTGACCTGAGTGGGTTCGTGATCCGTAGTCCTTTCGGTATCTTGTCTGCTTTCTTGCATCTTTGTAGAAACTTGATGTCTGTGTCGATATGCGCGATCTTCTTGGACATCCTGTCCACTTGGAGCCGGCAGTTTGCGGTGTCGATGGTGGTCATGATGTGGAGATGCCGGCGTTGGACTGGGGTAAGCACAGTAAGAAGTCTCACAACACCAGGATAAAATCCAACAGGTTTATTTGGTAGCAAATACCACAAGCTTTCGGAGCGCTGCTCCTTCGTCAGATGGAGTGAAAATCTGCTCTCAAACAGGGCACAGACACAGAAATCAAGTTACAGAATACTGATTAGAATGCAAATCTCTACAGCCAGCCAGGTCTTAAAGGTACAGACAATGTGGGTGGAGGGAGCATTCAACACAGGTTAAAGAGATGTGTATTGTCTCCAGACAGAACAGCGAGTGAGATTCTGCAAGATCAGGGGGAAAGCTGTGGGGGTTACTGATAATGTGACATAAATCCAACATCCTGGTTTAGGCTGTCCTCATGTGTGCGGAACTTGGCTATCAGTTTCTGCTCAGCGACTCTGCGCTGTCCTGTGTCGTGAAGGCCGCCTTGGAGAACGCTTACCTGAAGATCCCGTGCTGTACCTGTCCTGGGAGTGTTTGATGGGGACAGTGTAGAGGGAGCTTTACTCTGTATCTAACCCTGTGCTGTACCTGTCCTGGGAGTGATTGATGGGGACAGTGTAGAGGGAGCTTTACTCTGTATCTAACCCCGTGCTGTACCTGTTCTGGGAGTGTTTGATGGGGGACAGTGTAGAGGGAGCTTTACTCTGTATCTAACCCCGTGCTGTACCTGTCCTGCGAGTGTTTGATGGGGACAGTGTAGAGGGAGCTTTACACTGTATCTAACCCCGTGCTGTACCTGACCTGGGAGTGTTTGATGGGGGATAGTGTAGAGGGAGCTTTACTCTGTATCTAACCCCGTGCTGTACCTGTCCTGGGAGTGTTTGATGGGGGACAGTGTAGAGGGAGCTTTACTCTGTATCTAACCCCGTGCTGTACCTGTCCTGGGAGTGTTTGATGGGGACAGTGCAGAGGGAGCTTAACTCTGTATCTAACCCCGTGCTGTACCTGTCCTGGGAGTGTTTGATGGGGACAGTGTAGAGGGAGCTTTACTCTGTATCTAACCCCGTGCTGTACCTGTCCTGGGAGTGTTTGATGGGGACAGTGTAGAGGGAGCTTTACTCTGTATCTAACCCCGTGCTGTACCTGTCCTGGGAGTGTTTGATGGGGGACAGTGTAGAGGGAGCTTTACTCTGTATCTAACCCCGTGCTGTACCTGTCCTGGGAGTGTTTGATGGGGACAGGGTAGAGGGAGCTTCACTCTGTATCTAACCCCGTGCTGTACCTGTCCTGGGAGTGTTTGATGGGGGACAGTGTAGAGGGAGCTTTACGCTGTATCTAACCCCGTGCTGTACCTGTCCTGGGAGTGTTTGATGGGGGACAGTGTAGAGGGAGCTTTACTCTGTATCTAACCCCGTGTTGAACCTGTCCTGGGAGTGTTTGATGGGGACAGGGTAGAGGGAGCTTTACTCTGTATCTAACCCCGTGCTGTACCTGTCCTGGGTGTGTTTGATGGGGACAGGGTAGAGGGAGCTTTACTCTGTATCTAACCCCGTGCTGTACCTGTCCTGGGAGTGTTTGATGGGGACAGTGTAGAGGGAGCTTTACTCTGTATCTAACCCCGTGCTGTACCTGTCCTGTGAGTGTTTGATGGGGACAGTGTAGAGGGAGCTTTACTCAGGATCTAACCCCGTGCTGTACCTGTACTGGGAGTGTTTGATGAGGGACAGTGTCGACGGAGCTTTGCTCTGTGTCTAACCCCGTGCTGTACCTGTCCTGGGAGTGTTTGATGAGGGACAGTGCAGAGGGAGCTTTACTCTGTATCTAATCCCGTGCTGTACCTGTCCTGGGAGTGTTTGATGGGGACAGTGTAGAGGGAGCTTTACTCTGTATCTAACCCCGTGCTGTACCTGTCCTGTGAGTGTTTGATGGGGACAGTGTAGAGGGAGCTTTACTCAGGATCTAACCCCGTGCTGTACATGTACTGGGAGTGTTTGATGAGGGACAGTGTCGACGGAGCTTTGCTCTGTGTCTAACCCCGTGCTGTACCTGTCCTGGGAGTGTTTGATGAGGGACAGTGCAGAGGGAGCTTTACTCTGTATCTAACCCCGTGCTGTACCTGTCCTGGGAGTGTTTGATGGGGATAGTGTAGAGGGAGCTTTACTCTGTATCTAACCCCGTGCTGTACCTGTCCTGGGAGTGTTTGACGGGGACAGTGTAGAGGGAGCTTTACTCTGTAACTAACCCCGTGCTGTACCTGTCCTGGGAATGTTTGATGGGGATAGTGTAGAGGGAGCTTTACTCTGTATCTAACCCCGTGCTGTACCTGTCCTGGGAGTGTTTGATGGGGACAGCGTAGAGGGAGCTTTACTCTGTATCTAACCCCGTGCTGTACCTGTCCTGGGAGTGTTTGATGGGGGACAGTGTAGAGGGAGCTTTACTCTGTATCAAGCCCGTACTGTACCTGTCCTGGGAGTGTTTGATGGGCACAGTGTAGAGGGAGCTTTACTCTGTATCTAACCCAATGCTGTACCTGTCCTGGGAGTGTTTGATGGGGACAGTGTAGAGGGAGCTTTACTCTGTATGTAACCCCGTGCTGTACCTGTCCTGGGAGTGTTTGATGGGGACAGTGTAGAGGGAGCTTTACTCTGTATCTAACGCCGTGCTGTACCTGTCCTGGGAGAGTTTGATGGGGACAGTGAAGAGGGAGCTTTACTCTGTATCTACCCTGTGCTGTACCTGTCCTGGGAGTGGTTGATGGGGAAAGTGTAGAGGGAGTTTTACTCTGTATCTAACCCCGTGCTGTACCTGTCCTGGGAGTGTTTGATGGGGGACAGTGTAGATGGAGCTTTACTCTGTATCTAACTCCGTGCTGTATCTGTCCTGGGAGTGTTTGATGGGGACAGTGTCGAGGGAGCTTTACTCAGTATTTAACCCCGTGCTGTACCTGTCCTGGGAGTGTTTGATGGGGGACAGTGTAGGGGGAGCTTTACTCTGTATCTAACCCCGTGCTGTACCTGTCCTGGGAGTGTTTGATGGGGGACAGTGTAGAGGGAGCTTTACTCTGTATCTAACCCCGTGCTGTACCTGTCCTGGGAGTGTTTGATGGGGACAGTGTAGAGGGAGATTTACTCTGTATCTAACCCCGTGCTGTACCTGTCCTGGGAGTGTTTGATGGGGACAGTGTAGAGGGAGCTTTACTCTGTATCTAACCCCGTGTTGAACCTGTCCTGGGAGTGTTTGATGGGGACAGGGTAGAGGGAGCTTTACTCTGTATCTAACCCCGTGCTGTACCTGTCCTGGGTGTGTTTGATGGGGACAGGGAAGAGGGAGCTTTACTCTGTATCTAACCCCGTGCTGTACCTGTCCTGGGTGTGTTTGATGGGGACAGGGTAGAGGGAGCTTTACTCTGTATCTAACCCCGTGCTGTACCTGTCCTGGGAGTGTTTGATGTGGACAGGGTAGAGGGAGCTTTACTCTGTATCTAACCCCGTGCTGTACCTGTCCTGTGAGTGTTTGATGGGGACAGTGTAGTGGGAGTTTTACTCTGTATCTAACCCCGTGCTGTACCTGTCCTGGGAGTGTTTGATGGGGGACAGTGTAGAGGGAGCTTTACTCTGTATCTAACCCCGTGCTGTACCTGTCCTGGGTGTGTTTGATGGGGGACAGTGTAGAGGGAGCTTTACTCTGTATCTAAACCCGTGCTGTACCTGTCCTGGGTGTGTTTGATGGGGGACAGTGTAGAGGGAGCTTTACTCTGTATCTAACCCCGTGCTGTACCTGTCCTGGGTGTGTTTGATGGGGGACAGTGTAGAGGGAGCTTTACTCTGTATCTAACCCCGTGCTGTACCTGTCCTGTGAGTGTTTGATGGGGACAGTGTAGAGGGAGCTTTACTCAGGATCTAACCCCGTGCTGTACCTGTACTGGGAGTGTTTGATGAGGGACAGTGCAGAGGGAGCTTTACTCTGTATCTAACCCCGTGCTGTACCTGTCCTGGGAGTGTTTGATGGGGATAGTGTAGAGCGAGCTTTACTCTGTATCTAACCCCGTGCTGTACCTGTCCTGGGAGTGTTTGACGGGGACAGTGTAGAGGGAGCTTTACTCTGTATCTAACCCCGTGCTGTACCTGGCCTGGGAGTGTTTGATGGGGATAGTGTAGAGGGAGCTTTACTCTGTATCTAACCCCGTGCTGTACCTGTCCTGGGAGTGTTTGATGGGGACAGCGTAGAGGGAGCTTTACTCGGAATCTAACCCCGTGCTGTACCTGTCCTGGGAGTGTTTGATGGGGGACAGTGTAGAGGGAGCTTTACTCTGTATCAACCCCGTGCTGTACCTGTCCTGGGAGAGTTTGATGGGGACAGTGTAGAGGGAGCTTTACTCTGTATCTAACCCAATGCTGTACCTGTCCTGGGAGTGTTTGATGGGGACAGTGTAGAGGGAGCTTTACTCTGTATCTAACCCCGTGCTGTACCTGTCCTGGGAGTGTTTGATGGGGACAGTGTAGAGGGAGCTTTACTCTGCATCTAACCCCGTGCTGTACCTGTCCTGGGAGAGTTTGATGGGGACAGTGTAGAGCGAGCTTTACTCTGTATCTAATCCCGTGCTCGACCTGTCCTGTGAGTGTTTGATGGGGACAGTGTAGAGGGAGCATTACTCTGTGTCTAACCCCGTGCTGTCCCTGTCCTGGGAGAGTTTGATGGGGACAGTGTAGATGGAGCTTTACTCTGTATCTAACCCCGTGCTGTATCTGTCCTGGGAGTGTTTGATGGGGACAGTGTCGAGGGAGCTTTACTCAGTATTTAACCCCGTGCTGTACCTGTCCTGGGAGTGTTTGATGGGGACAGTGTAGAGGGAGCTTTACTCTGTATCTAACCCCGTGGTGTACCTGTCCTGGGAGTGTTTGATGGGGATAGTGTAGAGGGAGCTTTACTCTGTATCTAACCCCGTGCTGTACCTGTCCTGGGAGTGTTTGATGGGGACAGTGTAGAGGGAGCTTTACTCTGTATCTAACCCCGTGTTGTACCTGTCCTGGGAGTGTTTGATGGGGACAGTGTAGAGGGAGCTTTACTCTGTATCTAACCCCGTGCTGTACCTGTCCTGGGAGTGTTTGATGGGGACAGTGTAGAGGGAGCTTTACTCTGTATCTAACCCCGTGCTGTACCTGTCCTGAGAGTGTTTGATGGGGGACAGTGTAGAGGGAGCTTTACTCTGTATCAAACCCGTGCTGTACCTGTCCTGGGAGTGTTTGAAGGGGACACTGTCGAGGGAGCTTTACTCTGCATCTAACCCCGTGCTGTACCTGTCCTGGGAGTGTTTGGTGGGTACAGGGTAGAGGGAGCTTTACTCTGTATCTAACCCCGTGCTGTCCCTGTCCTGGGAGTGTTTGATGGGGACAGTGTAGAGGGAGCTTTGCTCTGTATCTAACCCCGTGCTGTACCTGTCCTGGGAGTGTTTGATGGCGACAGTGTAGAGGGATTTTTACTCTGTATCGAACCCCGTGCTGTACCTGTCCTGGGAGTGTTAGATGAGGGACAGTGTCGACGGAGCTTTGCTCTGTGTCTAACCCCGTGCTGTACCTGTCCTGGGAGTGTTTGATGGGGGGCAGTGCAGAGGGAGCTTTACTCTGTATCTACACCCTTGCTGTACCTGTCCCAGGAGTGTTTGATGGGGACAGTGTGGATGGAGCTTTACTCTGCATCTATTCCCGTGCTGTACCTATCCTGGGAGTGTTTGATGGGGACAGTGTAGAGGGAGCTTTAGTCTGTATCTAACCCTGTGCTGTACCTGTCCTGGGAGTGTTTGATGGGGACAGTGTAGAGGGAGCTTTACTCTGTATCTAAACCCGTGTTGAACCGGTCCTGGGAGTGTTTGATCGGGACAGTGTAGAGGGAGATTTACTCTGTATCTAACCCGTGCCGTACCTGTCCTGGGAGTGTTTGACGGGGACAGTGTAGAGGGAGCTTTACCCTGTATCTAACCCCGTGCTGTACCTGTCCTGGGAGTGTTTGATGGGGACAGTGTAGAGGGAGTTTAATCTGTATCTAACCCCGTGCTGTACCTGTCCTGGGAGTGTTTGACGGGGACAGTGTAGAGGGAGCTTTACTCTGTATCTAACCCCGTGCTGTACCTGTCCTGGGAGTGTTTCATGGGGATAGTGTAGAGGGAGCTTTACTCTGTATCTAACCCCGTGCTGTACCTGTCCTGGGAGTGTTTGATGGGGACAGTGTAGAGGGAGCTTTACTCTGTATCTAACCCCGTGCTGTACCTGTCCTGGGAGTGTTTGATGGGGACAGCGTAGAAGGAGCTTTACTCTGTATCTAACCCTGTGCTGTACCTGTCCTGGGAGTGTTTGATGGGGGACAGTGTAGAGGGAGCTTTACTCTGTATCAACCCCGTGCTGTACCTGTCCTGGGAGTGTTTGATGGGGACAGTGTAGAGGGAGCTTCACTCTGTATCTAACCCAATGCTGTACCTGTCCTGGGAGTGTTTGATGGGGACAGTGTAGAGGGAGCTTTATTCTGTATCTAACCCCGTGCTGTACCTGTCCTGGGAGTGTTTGATGGGGACAGTATAGAGGGAGCTTTACTCTGTATCTAACGCCGTGCTGTACCTGTCCTGGGAGAGTTTGATGGGGACAGTGTAGAGGGAGCTTTACTCTGTATCTACCCTGTGCTGTACCTGTCCTGGGAGTGTTTGATGGGGAAAGTGTAGAGGGTGCTTTACTCTGTATCTCACCCCGTGCTGCACCTGTCCTGGGAATGTTTGATGGGGACAGTGTAGAGGGAGCTTTACTCTGCATCTAACCCCTTGCTGTACCTGTCCTGGGAGTGTTTGGTGGGTACAGGGTAGAGGGAGCTTTACTCTGTATCTAACCCCGTGCTGTCCCTGTCCTGGGATTGTTTGATGGGGACAGTGTAGAGGGAGCTTTACTCTGTATCTAACCCCGTGCTGTACCTGTCCTGGGAGTGTTTGATGGGGACAGTGTAGAGGGATTATTACTCTGTATCTAACCCCGTGCTGTACCTGTCCTGGGAGTGTTAGATGAGGGACAGTGTCGACGGAGCTTTGCTCTGTTTCTAACCCCGTGCTGTACCTGTCCTGGGAGTGTTTGATGGGGGACAGTGCAGAGGGAGCTTTACTCTGTATCTAAACCCTTGCTGTACCTGTCCTGGGAGTGTTTGATGGGGGACAGTGTAGAGGGAGCTTTACTCTGTATCTAACCCCGTGCTGTACCTGTCCTGGGAGTGTTTGATGGGGACAGTGTAGAGGGAGCTTTACTCTGTATCTAACCCCGTGCTGTATCTGCCCTGGGAGTTTTTGATGTGGACAGGGTAGTGGGAGCTTTACTCTGTATCTAATCCCGTGCTCTACCTGTCCTGTGAGTATTTGATGGGGGACAGTGTCGAGGGAGTTTTACTCTGTATCTAACCCAGTGCTGTAACTGTCTTGTGAGTGTCTGATGGGGGACAGTGGAGAGGGAGCTTTACTCAGGATCTAACCCTGTGCTGTACCTGTACTGGGAGTGTTTGATGGGGGACAGTGTAAGGGATTATTACTCTGTATCTAACCCCGTGCTGTACCTGTCCTGGGAGTGTTTGACGGGGGACAGTGTCGACGGAGCTTTGCTCTGTGTCTAACCCCGTGCTGTACCTGTCCTGGGAGTGTTGGATGGGGGACAGTGTAGAGGGAGCTTGACTCTGTATCTAACCCCGTGCTGTACCTGTCCTGGGAGTGTTTGATGGGGACAGTGTCGACGGAGCTTTGCTCTGTCTCTAACCCCGTGCTGTACCTGTCCTGGGAGTGTTGGATGGGGGACAGTGTAGAGGGAGCTTGACTCTGTATCTAACCCCGTGCTGTACCTGTCCTGGGAGTGTTTGATGGCGACAGTGCAGAGGGAGCTTTACTCTGTATCTAACCCCGTGTTGAACCGGTCCTGGGAGTGTTTGATGGGGACAGTGTAGAGGGAGATTTACTCTTTATCTAACCCGTGCTGTACCTGTCCTGGGAGTGTTTGATGGGGACAGTGTAGAGGGAGCTTTACTCTGCATCTAACCCCGTGCTGTACCTGCCCTGGGAGTGTTTGATGGGGACAGTGTAGAGCGAGCTTTACTCTGTATCTAATCCCGTGCTCGACCTGTCCTGTGAGTGTTTGATGGGGACAGTGTAGAGGGAGCATTACTCTGTGTCTAACCCCGTGCTGTCCCTGTCCTGGGAGTGTTTGATGGGGACAGTGTAGAGGGAGCTTTACTCTGTATCTAATCCCGTGCTCTACCTGTCCTGTGAGTGTTTGATGGGGACAGTGTAGAGGGAGCTTTACTCTGTATCTAACCCCGTACTGTACCTGTCCTGGGAGTGTTTGATGGGGGACAGTGTAGAGGGAGCTTTACTCTGTATCTAATCCCGTGCTCTACCTGTCCTGTGAGTGTTTGATGGGGACAGTGTAGAGGGAGCTTTACTCTTTATCTAACCCCGTGCTGTACCTGTCCTGGGAGTGTTTGATGGGGACAGTGTAGAGGGAGCTTTACTTTGTATCTAACCCCGTGCTGTACCTGTCCTGGGAGTGTTTGATGGGGACAGTGTAGAGGGAGCTTTACTCTGTATCTAACCCCGTGCTGTACCTGTCCTGGGAATGTTTGATGGGGATAGTGCAGAGGGAGCTTTACTCTGTATCTCACCCCGTGCTGTACCTGTCCTGGGAGTGTTTGATGGGGACAGTGCAGAGCGAGCTTTACTCTGTATCTAACCAAGTGCTGTACCTGTCTTGTGAGTGTCTGATGGGGGACAGTGGAGAGGGAGCTTTACTCAGGATCTAACCCTCTGCTGTACCTGTCCTGGGAGTGTTTGATGGGGAAAGTGTAGAGGGAGCTTTTCTCTGTATCTAAACCCGTGCTGCACCAGTCCTGGGAGTGTTTGGTGGGGACAGTGTAGATGGAGCTTCACTCTGTATCTAACCCCGTGCTGTACCTGTCCTGGGAGTGTTTGATGGGGACAGTGTCGAGGGAGCTTTACTCTGTATTTAACCCCGTGCTGTACCTGTCCTGGGAGTGTTTGATGGGGACAGTGTAGAGGGAGCTTTTCTCTGTATCTAACCCCGTGTTGAACGGTTCCTGTGAGTGTTTGATGGCGACAGTGTAGAGGGAGCTTTACTCTGTATCTAACCCCGTGCTGTACCTGTCCTGGGAGTGTTTGATGGGGGGCAGTGTAGAGGGAGCTTTACTCTGTATCTAACCCCGTGCTGTACCTGTCCTGGGAGTGTTTGATGGGGACAGTGTAGAGGGAGCTTTACTCTGTATCTAACCCCGTGCTGTACCTGTCCTGGGAGTGTTTGATGGGGGCAGTGTAGTGGGAGCTTTACTCTGTATCGAACCCCGTGCTGTCCCTGTCCTGGGAGTGTTTGATGGGGACAGTGTAGAGGGAGCTTTACTCTGTATCTAATCCCGTGCTCGACCTGTCCTGTGAGTGTTTGATGGGGACAGTCTAGAGCGAGCTTTACTCTGTATCTAACCACGTGCTGTACCTGTCCTGGGAGTGTTTGATGGGGAGTGTGGAGGGAGCTTTACTCTGTATCTAACCCCGTGCTGTACCTGTCCTGGGAGTGTTTGATGGGGGACAGTGTAGAGGGAGCTTTACTCTGTATCTAACCCCGTGCTGTACCTGTCCTGGGAGTGTGTGATGGGGACAGTGTCGAGGGAGCTTTACTCTGTATCTAACCCCGTGCTGTACCTGTCCTGGGAGTGTTTGATGGGGGACAGTGTAGAGGGAGCTTTACTCTGTATCTAACCCTGTGCTGTACGCATGCTGGTTTTGTTTAATGGGGACAGTGGAGAGGGAGCTTTGCTCTGGATCTAACCCTGTGCTATATCTCTACTGGGAGTGTTTGCTGAGGGACAGTGTAGGCGGAGCTTTGCTCTGTGTCTAATGCCGTGCTGTACCTGTCCTGGGAGTGTTTGAGGGGGACAGTGGAGAGGGCGCTTTACTCTGTATCTAACCCCGTGCGGTATCTTTCCTGCGAGTGTTTGATGGGGACAGTGTAGAGGGAGCTTTACTCTGTATCTAACCCCGTGCTGTACCTGTCCTGGGAGGTGTTTGATGGGGACAGTGTAGAGGGAGCTTTACTCTGTATCTAACCCCGTGCTGTACCTGTCCTGGGAGTGTTTGATGGGGGACAGTGTAGAGGGAGATTCACTCTGTGTCTAACCCCGTGCTGTACCCGTGCTGGTTTTGTTTAATGGGGACATTGTAGAGGGAGCTTTACTCTGTATCTAACCCCATGCTGTACCTGTCCTGGAATGTTTGATGGGGACAGTGTAGAGGGAGCTTTACTCTATATCTAACCCCGTGCTGTTCCTATCCCGGGAGTGTTTGATGGAGACAGTGCAGATGGAGCTTTACTCTGTATCTAACCCCGTGCTGTACCTGTCCTGGGAGTGTTTGATGGGGGACAGTGTAGAGGGAGCTTTACTCTGTATCTAACCCCGTGCTGTACCTGTCCTGGGAGTGTTTGATGGGGGACAGTGTAGAGGGAGCTTTACTCTGTATCTAAATCCGTGCTTTACCTGTCCTTGGAGTGTTTGATGGGGACAGTGTAGAGGGAGCTTTACTCTGTATCTAACCCCATGCTGTACCCGTCCTGGGAGTGTTTGATGGGGGACAGTGTAGAGGGAGCTTTACTCTGTATCTAACCCCGTGCTGTACCCGTCCTGGGAGTGTTTGATGGGGGACAGTGTAGAGGGGCTTTACTCTGTATGTAACCACGTTCTGTACCTGTCCTGGGAGTGTTTGATGGGGGACAGTGTAGAGGGAGCTTTACTCTGTATCTAACCCCGTGCTGTACCCGTCCTGGGAGTGTTTGATGGTGGACAGTGTAGAGGGAGCTTTACTCTGTATCTAACCCCGTGCTGTACCCGTCCTGGGAGTGTTTGATGGGGGACAGTGTAGAAGGAGCTTTACTCTGTATCTAACCACGTTCTGTACCTGTCCTGGGAGTGTTTGATGGGGACAGTGGAGAGGGAGCTTTACTCTGTACCTAACCCCGTGTTGAACCTGTCCTGGGAGTGTTTGATGGGGACAGTGTAGAGGGAGCTTTACTCTGTATCTAATCCCATGCCGTACCTGTCCTGTGAGTGTTTGAAGGGGACAGGGTAGAGGGCGCTTTACTCTGTATCTATACCCGTGCTGTACCTGTCCTGGGAGTGTTTGATGGGGACAGTGTCGAGGGAGCTTTACTCTGCATCTAATCCCGTGCTCTACCTGTCCTGTGAGTGTTTGATGGGGGACAGTGTCGAGGGAGCTTTACTCTGTATCTAATCCCATGCCGTACCTGTCCTGTGAGTGTTTGAAGGGGACAGGGTAGAGGGCGCTTTACTCTGTATCTAAAGCCGTGCTGTACCTGTCCTGGGAGTGTTTGATGGGGAGTGTGGAGGGAGCTTTACTCTGTATCTAACCCCGTGCTGTACCTGTCCTGGGAGTGTTTGATGGGGGACAGTGTAGAGGGAGCTTTACTCTGTATCTAACCCCGTGCTGTACCTGTCCTGGGAGTGTGTGATGGGGACAGTGTCGAGGGAGCTTTACTCTGTATGTAATCACGTGCTGTACCTGTCCTGGGAGTGTTTGATGGGGGACAGTGTAGAGGGAGCTTTACTCTGTATCTAACCCTGTGCTGTACGCATGCTGGTTTTGTTTAATGGGGACAGTGGAGAGGGAGCTTTGCTCTGGATCTAACCCCGTGCGGTATCTTTCCTGCGAGTGTTTGATGGGGACAGTGTAGAGGGAGCTTTACTCTGTATCTAACCCCGTGCTGTACCTGTCCTGGGAGGTGTTTGATGGGGACAGTGTAGAGGGAGCTTTACTCTGTATCTAACCCCGTGCTGTACCTGTCCTGGGAGTGTTTGATGGGGGACAGTGTAGAGGGAGATTCACTCTGTATCTAACCCCGTGCTGTACCCGTGCTGGTTTTGTTTAATGGGGACATTGTAGAGGGAGCTTTACTCTGTATCTAACCCCATGCTGTACCTGTCCTGGAATGTTTGATGGGGACAGTGTAGAGGGAGCTTTACTCTATATCTAACCCCGTGCTGTTCCTATCCTGGGAGTGTTTGATGGAGACAGTGCAGATGGAGCTTTACTCTGTATCTAACCCCGTGCTGTACCTGTCCTGGGAGAGTTTGATGGGGGACAGTGTAGAGGGAGCTTTACTCTGTATCTAACCCCGTGCTGTACCTGTCCTGGGAGTATTTGATGGGGACAGTGTAGAGGGAGCTTTCCTCTGTATCTAACCCCGTGCTGTACCTGTCCTGGGAGTGTTTGATGGGGACAGTGTAGAGGGAGCTTTACTCTGTATCTAACCCCGTGCTGTACCTGTCCTGGGAGTGTTTGATGGGGGACAGTGTAGAGGGAGCTTTACTCTGTATCTAACCCCGTGCTGTACCTGTCCTGGGAGTGTTTGATGGGGACAGGGTAGAGGGAGCTTTTCTCTGTATCTAACCCCGTGCTGTACCTGTCCTTTGAGTGTTTGATGGGGACAGGGTAGAGGGAGCTTTTCTCTGTATCTAACGCCGTGCTGTACCTGTCCTGGGAGTGTTTGATGGGGGACAGTGTAGAGGGAGCTTTACTCTGTATCTAACCCCGTGGTGTACCCGTGCTGGTTTTGTTTAATGGGGACAGTGTAGAGGGAGCTTTGGTCTGGATCTAAACCTGTGCTGTACCTGTACTGGGAGTGTTTGATGAGGGACAGTGTAGACGGAGCTTTGCTCTGTGTCTAATGCCGTGCTGTACCTGTCCTGGGAATGTTTGATGGCGACAGTGTAGAGAGAGCTTTTCCCTGTATCTAACCCTGTGCTGTACCTGTCCTGGGAGTGTATGATGGGGACAGTGTCGAGGGAGCTTTACTCTGTATCTAACCCCGCGCTGTACCTGTCCTGTGTGTGTTTGGAGGGGACAGGGTAGAGGGAGCTTTACTCTGTATCTAAATCCGTGCTGTACCTGTCCTGGGAGTGTTTGATGGGGGACAGTGTAGAGGGAGCTTTACTCTGTATCTAACCCCGTGCTGTACCTGTCCTGGGAGTGTTTGATGTGGGACAGTGTAGAGGGAGCTTTACTCTGTATCTAACCCCGTGCTGTACCTGTCCTGGGAGTGTTTGATGGGGGACAGTGTAGAGGGAGCTTTACTCTGTATCTAAATCCGTGCTTTACCTGTCCTTGGAGTGTTTGATGGGGACAGTGTAGAGGGAGCTTTACTTTGTATCTAACCCCATGCTGTACCCGTCCTGGGAGTGTTTGATGGGGGACAGTGTAGAGGGAGCTTTACTCTGTATCTAACCCCGTGCTGTACCCGTCCTGGGAGTGTTTGATGGGGGACAGTGTAGAGGGGCTTTACTCTGTATGTAACCACGTTCTGTACCTGTCCTGGGAGTGTTTGATGGGGGACAGTGTAGAGGGAGCTTTACTCTGTATCTAACCCCGTGCTGTACCCGTCCTGGGAGTGTTTGATGGTGGACAGTGTAGAGGGAGCTTTACTCTGTATCTAACCCCGTGCTGTACCCGTCCTGGGAGTGTTTGATGGGGGACAGTGTAGAAGGAGCTTTACTCTGTATCTAACCACGTTCTGTACCTGTCCTGGGAGTGTTTGATGGGGACAGTGGAGAGGGAGCTTTACTCTGTACCTAACCCCGTGTTGAACCTGTCCTGGGAGTGTTTGATGGGGACAGTGTAGAGGGAGCTTTACTCTGTATCTAATCCCATGCCGTACCTGTCCTGTGAGTGTTTGAAGGGGACAGGGTAGAGGGCGCTTTACTCTGTATCTATACCCGTGCTGTACCTGTCCTGGGAGTGTTTGATGGGGACAGTGTCGAGGGAGCTTTACTCTGCATCTAATCCCGTGCTCTACCTGTCCTGTGAGTGTTTGATGGGGGACAGTGTCGAGGGAGCTTTACTCTGTATCTAATCCCATGCCGTACCTGTCCTGTGAGTGTTTGAAGGGGACAGGGTAGAGGGAGCTTTACTCTGTATCTAACCCCGTGCTGTACCTGTCCTGGGAGTGTTTGATGGGGACAGTGTAGAGGGAGCTTTACTCTGTATCTAACCCCGTGCTGTACCTGTCCTGGGAGTGTTTGATGGGGACAGTGTCGAGGGAGCTTTACTCTGTATCTAACCCTGTGCTGTACGCATGCTGGTTTTGTTTAATGGGGACAGTGGAGAGGGAGCTTTGCTCTGGATCTAACCCTGTGCTATATCTCTACTGGGAGTGTTTGCTGAGGGACAGTGTAGGCGGAGCTTTGCTCTGTGTCTAATGCCGTGCTGTACCTGTCCTGGGAGTGTTTGAGGGGGACAGTGGAGAGGGCGCTTTACTCTGTATCTAACCCCGTGCGGTATCTTTCCTGCGAGTGTTTGATGGGGACAGTGTAGAGGGAGCTTTACTCTGTATCTAACCCCGTGCTGTACCTGTCCTGGGAGGTGTTTGATGGGGACAGTGTAGAGGGAGCTTTACTCTGTATCTAACCCCGTGCTGTACCTGTCCTGGGTGTTTGATGGGGGACAGTGTAGAGGGAGATTCACTCTGTATCTAACCCCGTGCTGTACCCGTGCTGGTTTTGTTTAATGGGGACATTGTAGAGGGAGCTTTACTCTGTATCTAACCCCATGCTGTACCTGTCCTGGAATGTTTGATGGGGACAGTGTAGAGGGAGCTTTACTCTATATCTAACCCCGTGCTGTTCCTATCCTGGGAGTGTTTGATGGAGACAGTGCAGATGGAGCTTTACTCTGTATCTAACCCCGTGCTGTACCTGTCCTGGGAGAGTTTGATGGGGGACAGTGTAGAGGGAGCTTTACTCTGTATCTAACCCCGTGCTGTACCTGTCCTGGGAGTATTTGATGGGGACAGTGTAGAGGGAGCTTTACTCTGTATCTAACCCCGTGCTGTACCTGTCCTGGGAGTGTTTGATGGGGACATTGTAGAGGGAGCTTTACTCTGTATCTAACCCCGTGCTGTACCTGTCCTGGGAGCGTTTGATGGGGGACAGTGTAGAGGGAGCTTTACTCTGTATGTAATCCCATGCCGTACCTGTCCTTTGAGTGTTTGATGGGGACAGGGTAGAGGGAGCTTTTCTCTGTATCTAACCCCGTGCTGTACCTGTCCTTTGAGTGTTTGATGGGGACAGGGTAGAGGGAGCTTTTCTCTGTATCTAACGCCGTGCTGTACCTGTCCTGGGAGTGTTTGATGGGGGACAGTGTCGAGGGAGCTTTACTCTGTATCTAACCCCGTGGTGTACCCGTGCTGGTTTTGTTTAATGGGGACAGTGTAGAGGGAGCTTTGGTCTGGATCTAAACCTGTGCTGTACCTGTACTGGGAGTGTTTGATGAGGGACAGTGTAGACGGAGCTTTGCTCTGTGTCTAATGCCGTGCTGTACCTGTCCTGGGAATGTTTGATGGGGACAGTGTAGAGAGAGCTTTTCCCTGTATCTAACCCTGTGCTGTACCTGTCCTGGGAGTGTATGATGGGGACAGTGTCGAGGGAGCTTTACTCTGTATCTAACCCCGCGCTGTACCTGTCCTGTGTGTGTTTGGAGGGGACAGGGTAGAGGGAGCTTTACTCTGTATCTAAATCCGTGCTGTACCTGTCCTGGGAGTGTTTGATGGGGGACAGTGTAGAGGGAGCTTTACTCTGTATCTAACCCCGTGCTGTACCTGTCCTGGGAGTGTTTGATGGTGACAGTGTAGAGGGAGCTTTACTCTGTATCTAACCCCGTGCTGTACCTGTCCTGGGAGTGTTTGATGGGGGACAGTGTAGAGGGAGCTTTACTCTGTATCTAAATCCGTGCTGTACCTGTCCTGGGAGTGTTTGATGGGGACAGTGTAGAGGGAGCTTTACTCTGCATCTAACCCCGTGCTGTACCTGTCCTGGGAGTGTTTGATGGGGGACAGTGTAGAGGGAGCTTTACTCTGTATCTAAATCCGTGCTTTACCTGTCCTTGGAGTGTTTGATGGGGACAGTGTAGAGGGAGCTTTACTCTGTATCTAACCCCATGCTGTACCCGTCCTGGGAGTGTTTGATGGGGGACAGTGTAGAGGGAGCTTTACTCTGTATCTAACCCCGTGCTGTACCCGTCCTGGGAGTGTTTGATGGGGGACAGTGTAGAGGGGCTTTACTCTGTATGTAACCACGTTCTGTACCTGTCCTGGGAGTGTTTGATGGGGGACAGTGTAGAGGGAGCTTTACTCTGTATCTAACCCCGTGCTGTACCCGTCCTGGGAGTGTTTGATGGTGGACAGTGTAGAGGGAGCTTTACTCTGTATCTAACCCCGTGCTGTACCCGTCCTGGGAGTGTTTGATGGGGGACAGTGTAGAAGGAGCTTTACTCTGTATCTAACCACGTTCTGTACCTGTCCTGGGAGTGTTTGATGGGGACAGTGGAGAGGGAGCTTTACTCTGTACCTAACCCCGTGTTGAACCTGTCCTGGGAGTGTTTGATGGGGACAGTGTAGAGGGAGCTTTACTCTGTATCTAATCCCATGCCGTACCTGTCCTGTGAGTGTTTGAAGGGGACAGGGTAGAGGGCGCTTTACTCTGTATCTATACCCGTGCTGTACCTGTCCTGGGAGTGTTTGATGGGGACAGTGTCGAGGGAGCTTTACTCTGCATCTAATCCCGTGCTCTACCTGTCCTGTGAGTGTTTGATGGGGGACAGTGTCGAGGGAGCTTTACTCTGTATCTAATCCCATGCCGTACCTGTCCTGTGAGTGTTTGAAGGGGACAGGGTAGAGGGCGCTTTACTCTGTATCTAAAGCCGTGCTGTACCTGTCCTGGGAGTGTTTGATGGGGACAGTGTGGAGGGAGCTATACTCTGTATCTATCCCCGTGCTGTACCTGTCCTGGGACTGTTTGATGGGGACAGTGTAGAGGGAGCTTTACTCTGTATCTAACCCCGTGCGCTACCTGTCCTGGGAGTGTTTGATGGGGACAGTGTAGAGGGAGCTTTACTCTATATCTAACACCGTGCTGTACCTGCCCTGGGACTGTTTGATGGGGACTGTGTAGAGGGAGCTTTACTCTGTATCTAACTCCGTGCTGTACCTGTCCTGGGAGTGTTTGATGGGGGACAGTGTCGAGGGAGCTTTACTCTGTATCTAACCCCGTGCTGTACCTGTCCTGGGAGTGTTTGATGGGGGACAGTGTAGAGGGAGCTTTTCTCTGTATCTAACCCCGTGCTGTACCTGTCCTGGGAGTGTTTGATGGGGAGCTTTACTCTGTATCTAACCCCGTGCTGTACCTGTCCTGGGAGTGTTTGATGGGGACAGTGGAGAGCGAGCTTTACTCTGTATCTAACCCCGTGCTGTACCTGTCCTGGGAGTGTTTGATGGGGACAGGAGAGAGCGAGCTTTACTCCGTATCTAACCCCGTGCTGTACCTGTCCTGGGAGTGTTTGATGGGGGACAGTGTAGAGCGAGCTTTACTCTGTATCTAACCCCGTGCTGTACCTGTCCTGGGAGTGTTTGATGGGGGACAGTGTAGAGGGAGCTTTTCTCTGTATGTAATCCCATGCCGTACCTGTCCTTTGAGTGTTTGATGGGGACAGTGTAGAGGGAGCTTTTCTCTGTATCTAACCCCGTTCTGTTCCTGTCCTTTGAGTGTTTGATGGGGACAGGGTAGAGGGAGCTTTTCTCTCTATCTAACCCCGTGCTGTACCTGTCCTCGGAGTGTTTGATGGGGACAGGGTAGAGGGAGCTTTACTCTGTATCTAACCCCGTGCTGTACCTGTCCTGGGAGTGTTTGTTGGGGACAGGGTAGAGGGCGCTTTACTCTGTATCTAACCCCGTACTGTACCTGTCCTGGGAGTGTTTGATGGGGGAAAGTGTGGAGGAAGCTTTACTCTGTATCTAACCCCATGCTGTACCTGTCCTGCGAGTGTTTGATGGGGGACAGTGTGGAGGGAGCTTTACTCTGTATCTAACCCCGTGCTGTACCTGTCCTGGGAGTGTTTGATGGGGACAGTGCAGAGGGAGATTCACTCTGTATCTAACCCCGTGCAATACCCGTGCTGCTTTTTTAAAATGGGGACAGTGTAGAGGGAGCTTTTCTCTGTATCTAACCCCATGCTGTACCTGTCCTGGGAGTGTTTGATCGGGGAAAGTGGAGAGGGAGTTTTTCTGTCTACCTCACCCCGTTCTGGACCTGTCCTGGTAGTGTTTGATGGGGACAGTGTCGAGGGAGCTTTACTCTGTATCTAACCCCTGCTGTACCCGTGCTGGTTTTGTTTAATGGGGACAGTGTAGAGGGAGCTTTGCTCTGTATCTAACCCCGTGCTGTACCTGTCCTGGGAGTGTTTGATGGCGACAGTGTAGAGAGAGCTTTACTCTGTATCTCACCCCGTGCTGTACCTGTCCTGGGAGTGTGTGATGGGGACAGTGTAGAGGGAGGTTTACTCTGTATCTAACCCCGTGCTGTCCCTGTCCTGGGAGTGTTTGATGGGGACAGTGTAGAGGGAGCTTTACTCTGTATCAAACCCCGTGCTGTACCTGTCCTGTGTGTGTTTGATGGGGACAGTGTAGAGGGAGCTTTACTCTGTATCTAACCCCGTGCTGTACCTGTCCTGGGAGTGTTTGATGGGGGACAGTGTAGAGGGAGCTTTACTCTGTATCTAACCCCGTGCTGTACCTGTCCTGGGAGTGTTTGATGGGGGACAGTGTAGAGGGAGCTTTTCTCTGTATCTAACCCCGTGCTGTACCTGTCCTGGGAGTGTTTGATGGGGAGCTTTACTCTGTATCTAACCCCGTGCTGTACCTGTCCTGGGAGTGTTTGATGGGGACAGTGGAGAGCGAGCTTTACTCTGTATCTAACCCCGTGCTGTACCTGTCCTGGGAGTGTTTGATGGGGACAGGAGAGAGCGAGCTTTACTCCGTATCTAACCCCGTGCTGTACCTGTCCTGGGAGTGTTTGATGGGGGACAGTGTAGAGCGAGCTTTACTCTGTATCTAACCCCGTGCTGTACCTGTCCTGGGAGTGTTTGATGGGGGACAGTGTAGAGGGAGCTTTTCTCTGTATGTAATCCCATGCCGTACCTGTCCTTTGAGTGTTTGATGGGGACAGTGTAGAGGGAGCTTTTCTCTGTATCTAACCCCGTGCTGTTCCTGTCCTTTGAGTGTTTGATGGGGACAGGGTAGAGGGAGCTTTTCTCTCTATCTAACCCCGTGCTGTACCTGTCCTCGGAGTGTTTGATGGGGACAGGGTAGAGGGAGCTTTACTCTGTATCTAACCCCGTGCTGTACCTGTCCTGGGAGTGTTTGTTGGGGACAGGGTAGAGGGCGCTTTACTCTGTATCTAACCCCGTACTGTACCTGTCCTGGGAGTGTTTGATGGGGGAAAGTGTGGAGGAAGCTTTACTCTGTATCTAACCCCATGCTGTACCTGTCCTGCGAGTGTTTGATGGGGGACAGTGTGGAGGGAGCTTTACTCTGTATCTAACCCCGTGCTGTACCTGTCCTGGGAGTGTTTGATGGGGACAGTGCAGAGGGAGATTCACTCTGTATCTAACCCCGTGCAATACCCGTGCTGCTTTTTTAAAATGGGGACAGTGTAGAGGGAGCTTTACTCTGTATCTAACCCCGTGCTGTACCTGTCCTGGGAGTGTTTGATCGGGGAAAGTGGAGAGGGAGTTTTTCTGTCTACCTCACCCCGTTCTGGACCTGTCCTGGTAGTGTTTGATGGGGACAGTGTCGAGGGAGCTTTACTCTGTATCTAACCCCTGCTGTACCCGTGCTGGTTTTGTTTAATGGGGACAGTGTAGAGGGAGCTTTGCTCTGTATCTAACCCCGTGCTGTACCTGTCCTGGGAGTGTTTGATGGCGACAGTGTAGAGAGAGCTTTACTCTGTATCTCACCCCGTGCTGTACCTGTCCTGGGAGTGTGTGATGGGGACAGTGTAGAGGGAGGTTTACTCTGTATCTAACCCCGTGCTGTCCCTGTCCTGGGAGTGTTTGATGGGGACAGTGTAGAGGGAGCTTTACTCTGTATCAAACCCCGTGCTGTACCTGTCCTGTGTGTGTTTGATGGGGACAGTGTAGAGGGAGCTTTACTCTGTATCTAACCCCGTGCTGTACCTGTCCTGGGAGTGTTTGATGGGGGACAGTGTAGAGGGAGCTTTACTCTGTATCTAACCCCGTGCTGTACCTGTCCTGGGAGTGTTTGATGGGGACACTGTAGAGGGAGCTTTACTCTGTATCTAACCCTGTGCTGTACCTGTCCTGGGAGTGTTTGATGGGGACAGTGTAGAGGGAGCTTTACTCTGTATCTAACCCCGTGCTGTACCTGTCCTGTGTGTGTTTGTTGGGGACAGTGTAGAGGGAGCTTTACTCTGTATCTAAATCCGTGCTTTACCTGTCCTGGGAGTGTTTGATGGGGACAGTGTAGAGGGAGCTTTACTCTGTATCTAATCCCGTGCTCTACCTGTCCTGTGAGTGTTTGATGGGGACAGTGTAGAGGGAGCTTTGCTCTGTACCTAACCCCGTGTTGAACCTGTCCTGGGAGTGTTTGATGGGGACAGTGTCGAAGGAGCTTTACTCTGTATCTAATCCCATGCCGTACCTGTCCTGTGAGTGTTTGAAGGGGACAGGGTAGAGGGCGCTTTACTCTGTATCTAAACCCGTGCTGTACCTGTCCTGGGAGTGTTTGATGGAGACAGTGTAGAGGGAGCTTTACTCTGCATCTAATCCCGTGCTCTACCTGTCCTGTGAGTGTTTGATGGGGGACAGTGTCGAGGGAGCTTTACTCTGTATCTAATCCCATGCCGTACCTGTCCTGTGAGTGTTTTAAGGGGACAGGGTAGAGGGCGCTTTACTCTGTATCTAAACCCGTGCTGTACCTGTCCTGGGAGTGTTTGATGGGGACAGTGTGGAGGGAGCTTTACTCTGTATCTATCCCCGTGCTGTACCTGTCCTGGGACTGTTTGATGGGGACAGTGTAGAGGGAGCTTTACTCTGTATCTAACCCCGTGCTGTACCTGTCCTGGGACTGTTTGATGGGGACAGTGTAGAGGGAGCTTTACTCTGTACCTAACTCCGTGCTGTACCTGTCCTGGGAGTGTTTGATGGGGGACAGTGTAGAGGGAGCTTTACTCTGTATCTAACCCAGTGCTGTATCTGTCCTGGGAGTGTTTGATGGGGGACAGTGTCGAGGGAGCTTTTCTCTGTATCTAACCCCGTGCTGTACCTGTCCTGGGAGTGTTTGATGGGGACAGTGTAGAGGGAGCTTTACTCTGTATCTAACCCCGTGCTGTACCTGTCCTGGGAGTGTTTGATGGGGAAATTGGAGAGCGAGCTTTACTCTGTATCTAACCCCGTGCTGTACCTGTCCTGGGAGTGTTTGATGGGGACAGGAGAGAGCGAGCTTTACTCCGTATCTAACCCCGTGCTGTACCTGTCCTGGGAGTGTTTGATGGGGGACAGTGTAGAGCGAGCTTTACTCTGTATCTAACCCCGTGCTGTACCTGTCCTGGGAGTGTTTGATGGGGGACAGTGTAGAGGGAGCTTTACTCTGTATGTAATCCCATGCCGTACCTGTCCTTTGAGTGTTTGATGGGGACAGTGTAGAGGGAGCTTTTCTCTGTATCTAACACCGTGCTGTTCCTGTCCTTTGAGTGTTTGATGGGGACAGGGTAGAGGGAGCTTTTCTCTGTATCTAACCCCGTGCTGTACCTGTCCTGGGAGTGTTTGATGGGGACAGTGTAGAGGGAGCTTTACTCTGTATCTAACCCCGTGCTGTACCTGTCCTGGGAGTGTTTGTTGGGGACAGTGTAGAGGGAGCTTTACTCTGTATCGAACCCCGTGCTGTACCTGTCCTGGGAGTGTTTGTTGGGGACAGTGTAGAGGGAGCTTTACTCTGTATCTAACCCCGTGCTGTACCTGTCCTGGGAGTGTTTGTTGGGGACAGGGTAGAGGGAGCTTTACTCTGTATCTAAATCCGTGCTTTACCTGTCCTGGGAGTGTTTGATGGGGACAGTGTAGAGGGAGGTTTACTCTGTATCTAACCCCGTGCTGTACCTGTCCTGGGAGTGTTTGATGGGGACATTGTAGAGGGAGCTTTACTCTGTATCTAAATCCGTGCTTTACCTGTCCTGGGAGTGTTTGATGGGGACAGTGTAGAGGGAGCTTTACTCTGTATCTAACCCCATGCTGTACCTGTCCTGTGAGTGTTTGATGGGGGAAAGTGTGGAGGAAGCTTTACTCTGTATCTAACCCCATGCTGTACCTGTCCTGCGAGTGTTTGATGGGGGACAGTGTGGAGGGAGCTTTACTCTGTATCTAACCCCGTGCTGTACCTGTCCTGGGAGTGTTTGATGGGGACAGTGCAGAGGGAGATTCACTCTGTATCTAACCCCGTGCTTTACCCGTGCTGCTTTTTTTAAATGGGGACAGTGTAGAGGGAGCTTTACTCTGTATCTAACCCCGTGCTGTACCTGTCCTGGGTGTGTTTGATCGGGGAAAGTGGAGAGGGAGTTTTTCTGTCTACCTCACCCCGTTCTGGACCTGTCCTGGGAGTGTTTGATGGGGACAGTGTCGAGGGAGCTTTACTCTGTATGTAAACCCGTGCTGTACCTGTCCTGGGAGTGTTTGATGGGGACAGTGTAGAGGGAGCTTTACTCTGTATCTAACCCCGTGCTGTACCTGTCCTGGGAGTGTTTGATGGGGACAGTGTCGAGGGAGCTTGACTCTGTATCTAACCCCGCGCTGTACCTGTCCTGGGAGTGTTTGATGGGGACAGTGTAGAGGGAGCTTTACTCTGTATCTTACCCCTGCTGTACCCGTGCTGGTTTTGTTTAATGGGGACAGTGTAGAGGGAGCTTTGCTCTGGATCTAACCCTGTGCTGTACCTGTACTGGGAGTGTTTGATGAGGGAGAGTGTAGACGGAGCTTTGCTCTGAATCTGACCCCGTGCTGTATCTGTCCTGCGAGTGTTTGATGGCGACAGTGTAGAGAGAGCTTTACTCTGTATCGAACCCTGTGCTGTACCTGTCCTGGGAGTGTTTGATGTGGACAGTGTAGAGGGAGCTTTACTCTGTATCTAACCCTGTGCTGTCCCTGTCCTGGGAGTGTTTGATGGGGACAGTGTAGAGAGGCTTTACTCCGTATCTAACCCCGTGCTGTACCTGTCCTGGGAGTGTTTGATGGGGGACAGTGTAGAGCGAGCTTTACTCTGTATCTAACCCCGTGCTGTACCTGTCCTGGGAGTGTTTGATGGGGGACAGTGTAGAGGGAGCTTTACTCTGTATGTAATCCCATGCCGTACCTGTCCTTTGAGTGTTTGATGGGGACAGTGTAGAGGGAGCTTTTCTCTGTATCTAACACCGTGCTGTTCCTGTCCTTTGAGTGTTTGATGGGGACAGGGTAGAGGGAGCTTTTCTCTCTATCTAACCCCGTGCTGTACCTGTCCTCGGAGTGTTTGATGGGGACAGGGTAGAGGGAGCTTTACTCTGTATCGAACCCCGTGCTGTACCTGTCCTGGGAGTGTTTGTTGGGGACAGTGTAGAGGGAGCTTTACTCTGTATCTAACCCCGTGCTGTACCTGTCCTGGGAGTGTTTGTTGGGGACAGGGTAGAGGGAGCTTTACTCTGTATCTAAATCCGTGCTTTACCTGTCCTGGGAGTGTTTGATGGGGACAGTGTAGAGGGAGGTTTACTCTGTATCTAACCCCGTGCTGTACCTGTCCTGGGAGTGTTTGATGGGGACATTGTAGAGGGAGCTTTACTCTGTATCTAAATCCGTGCTTTACCTGTCCTGGGAGTGTTTGATGGGGACAGTGTAGAGGGAGGTTTACTCTGTATCTAACCCCATGCTGTACCCGTCCTGGGGGTGTTTGATGGGGACAGTGTAGAGGGAGCTTTACTCTGTATCTAACCCCGTGCTGTACCTGTCCTGGGAGTGTTTGATGGGGACAGTGTAGAGGGAGCTTTACTCTGTATCTAACCCCATGCTGTACCTGTCCTGTGAGTGTTTGATGGGGGAAAGTGTGGAGGAAGCTTTACTCTGTATCTAACCCCATGCTGTACCTGTCCTGCGAGTGTTTGATGGGGGACAGTGTGGAGGGAGCTTTACTCTGTATCTAACCCCGTGCTGTACCTGTCCTGGGAGTGTTTGATGGGGACAGTGCAGAGGGAGATTCACTCTGTATCTAACCCCGTGCTTTACCCGTGCTGCTTTTTTTAAATGGGGACAGTGTAGAGGGAGCTTTACTCTGTATCTAACCCCGTGCTGTACCTGTCCTGGGTGTGTTTGATCGGGGAAAGTGGAGAGGGAGTTTTTCTGTCTACCTCACCCCGTTCTGGACCTGTCCTGGGAGTGTTTGATGGGGACAGTGTCGAGGGAGCTTTACTCTGTATGTAAACCCGTGCTGTACCTGTCCTGGGAGTGTTTGATGGGGACAGTGTAGAGGGAGCTTTACTCTGTATCTAACCCCGTGCTGTACCTGTCCTGGGAGTGTTTGATGGGGACAGTGTCGAGGGAGCTTGACTCTGTATCTAACCCCGCGCTGTACCTGTCCTGGGAGTGTTTGATGGGGACAGTGTAGAGGGAGCTTTACTCTGTATCTTACCCCTGCTGTACCCGTGCTGGTTTTGTTTAATGGGGACAGTGTAGAGGGAGCTTTGCTCTGGATCTAACCCTGTGCTGTACCTGTACTGGGAGTGTTTGATGAGGGAGAGTGTAGACGGAGCTTTGCTCTGAATCTGACCCCGTGCTGTATCTGTCCTGCGAGTGTTTGATGGCGACAGTGTAGAGAGAGCTTTACTCTGTATCGAACCCTGTGCTGTACCTGTCCTGGGAGTGTTTGATGTGGACAGTGTAGAGGGAGCTTTACTCTGTATCTAACCCTGTGCTGTCCCTGTCCTGGGAGTGTTTGATGGGGACAGTGTAGAGAGGCTTTACTCTGTATCTAACCCTGTGCTGTACCTGTCCTGTGTGTGTTTGATGGGGACAGTGCAGAGGGAGCTTTACTCTGTATCTAACCCCGTGCTGTACCTGTCCTGGGAGTGTTTGATGGGGACAGTGTAGAGGGAGCTTTACTCTGTATCTAACCCCGTGCTGTACCTGTCCTGGGAGTGTTTGATGGGGACAGTGTAGAGGGAGCTTTACTCTGTATCTAACCCCATGCTGTACCTGTCCTGTGTGTGTTTGATGGGGACAGTGTAGAGGGAGCTTTACTCTGTATCTAACCCCGTGCTGTCCCTGTCCTGGGAGTGTTTGATGGGGACAGTGTAGAGGGAGCTTTACTCTGTATCTAACCCCGTGCTGTACCTGTCCTGCGAGTGTTTGATGGGGGACAGTGTGGAGGGAGCTTTACTCTGTATCTAACCCCGTGCTGTACCTGTCCTGGGAGTGTTTGATGGGGACAGTGCAGAGGGAGATTCACTCTGTATCTAACCCCGTGCTGTACCTGTCCTGGGAGTGTTTGATCGGGGAAAGTGGAGAGGGAGTTTTTCTGTCTCCCTCACCCCGTTCTGGACCTGTCCTGGTAGTGTTTGATGGGGACAGTGTCGAGGGAGCTTTACTCTGTATGTAAACCCGTGCTGTACCTGTCCTGGGAGTGTTTGATGGGGACAGTGTAGAGGGAGCTTTACTCTGTATCTAACCCCGTGCTGTACCTGTCCTGGGAGTGTTTGATGGGGACAGTGTCGAGGGAGCTTGACTCTGTATCTAACCCCGTGCTGTACCTGTCCTGGGAGTGTTTGATGGGGACAGTGTAGAGGGAGCTTTACTCTGTATCTTACCCCTGCTGTACCCGTGCTGGTTTTGTTTAATGGGGACAGTGTAGAGGGAGCTTTGCTCTGGATCTAACCCTGTGCTGTACCTGTACTGGGAGTGTTTGATGAGGACAGTGTAGAGAGAGCTTTACTCTGTATCGAACCCTGTGCTGTTCCTGTCCTGGGAGTGTTTGATGTGGACAGTGTAGAGGGAGCTTTACTCTGTATGTAACCCCGTGCTGTCCCTGTCCTGGGAGTGTTTGATGGGGACAGTGTAGAGGGAGCTTTACTCTGTATCTAACCCCGTGCTGTACCTGTCCTGGGAGTGTTTGATGGGGACAGTGTAGAGGGAGGTTTACTCTGTATCTAACCCCGTGCTGTCCCTGTCCTGGGAGTGTTTGATGGGGGACAGTGTAGAGGGAGCTTTACTCTGTATCTAACCCCGTGCTGTACCTGTCCTGGGAGTGTTTGATGTGGACAGTGTAGAGGGAGCTTTACTCTGTATCTAACCCCGTGCTGTCCCTGTCCTGGGAGTGTTTGATGGGGACAGTGTAGAGGGAGCTTTACTCTGTATCTAACCCTGTGCTGTACCTGTCCTGGGAGTGTTTGATGGGGACAGTGTAGAGGGAGCTTTACTCTGTATCTAACCCCGTGCTGTACCTGTCCTGGGAGTGTTTGATGGGGACAGTGTAGAGGGAGCTTTACTCTGCACCTCACCACGTGCTGTACCTGTCCTGGGAGTGTTTGTTGGGGACAGGGTAGAGGGAGCTTTACTCTGTATCTAAATCCGTGCTTTACCTGTCCTGGGAGTGTTTGATGTGGACAGTGTAGAGGGAGCTTTACTCTGTATCTAATCCCATGCTCTACCTGTCCTGTGAGTGTTTGATGGGGACAGTGTAGAGGGAGCTTTACTCTGTATCGAACCCCGTGCTGTACCTGTCCTGGGAGTGTTTGATGGGGACAGTGCAGAGGGAGCTTTACTCTGTATCTAACCCCGTGCTGTACCTGTCCTGGGAGTGTTTGATGGGGACAGTGTAGAGGGAGCTTTACTCTGTATCTCACCCCGTGCTCTACCTGTCCTGGCAGTGTTTGATGGGGGACAGTGTAGCGGGAGCTTTACTCTGTATCTAACCCTGTGCTGTACCTGTCCTGGGAGTGTTTGATGGGGACAGTGTGGAGGGAGATTTACTCTGTATCTAACCCCATGCTGTACCTGTCCTGTGTGTGTTTGATGGGGACAGTGTAGAGGGAGCTTTACTCTGTATCTAACCCCGTGCTGTCCCTGTCCTGGGAGTGTTTGATGGGGACAGTGTAGAGGGAGCTTTACTCTGTATCAAACCCCGTGCTGTACCTGTCCTGGGAGTGTTTGATGGGGACAGTGTAGAGGGAGCTTTACTCTGTATCTAACCCCGTGCTGTACCTGTCCTGGGAGTGTTTGATGGGGACAGTGTAGAGGGAGCTTTACTCTGTATCTAACCCCGTGCTGTACCTGTCCTGGGAGTGTTTGATGGGGACAGTGTAGAGGGAGCTTTACTCTGTATCTAACCCCGTGCTGCTCCTGTCCTGGGAGTGTTTGATGGGCACAGTGTAGATGGAGCTTTACTCTGTATCTAACCCCGTGCTGTACCTGTCCTGGGAGTGTTTGATGGGGACAGTGTAGAGGGAGCTTTACTCTGTATCTAACCCCGTGCTGTACCTGTCCTGGGAGTGTTTGATGGGGGACAGTGTGGAGGGAGCTTTACTCTGTATCTAACCCCGTGCTGTACCTGTCCTGGGAGTGTTTGATGCGGACAGTGCAGAGGGAGATTCACTCTGTATCTAACCCCGTGCTGTACCTGTCCTGGGAGTGTTTGATCGGGGAAAGTGGAGAGGGAGTTTTTCTGTCTACCTCACCCCGTGCTGTACCTGTCCTGGGAGTGTTTGATGGGGACAGTGTAGAGGGAGCTTTACTCTGTATCTAACCCCGTGCTGTACCTGTCCTGGGAGTGTTTGATGGGGACAGTGTCGAGGGAGCTTGACTCTGTATCTAACCCCGCGCTGTACCTGTCCTGGGAGTGTTTGATGGGGGACAGTGTAGAGGGAGCTTTACTCTGTATCTTACCCCTGCTGTACCCGTGCTGGTTTTGTTTAATGGGGACAGTGTAGAGGGAGCTTTGCTCTGGATCTAACCCTGTGCTGTACCTGTACTGGGAGTGTTTGATGAGGGAGAGTGTAGACGGAGCTTTGCTCTGAATCTGACCCCGTGCTGTATCTGTCCTGCGAGTGTTTGATGGCGACAGTGTAGAGAGAGCTTTACTCTGTATCGAACCCTGTGCTGTACCTGTCCTGGGAGTGTTTGATGTGGACAGTGTAGAGGGAGCTTTACTCTGTATCTAACCCTGTGCTGTCCCTGTCCTGGGAGTGTTTGATGGGGACAGTGTAGAGAGGCTTTACTCTGTATCTAACCCTGTGCTGTACCTGTCCTGTGTGTGTTTGATGGGGACAGTGCAGAGGGAGCTTTACTCTGTATCTAACCCCGTGCTGTACCTGTCCTGGGAGTGTTTGATGGGGACAGTGTAGAGGGAGCTTTACTCTGTATCTAACCCCGTGCTGTACCTGTCCTGGGAGTGTTTGATGGGGACAGTGTAGAGGGAGCTTTACTCTGTATCTAACCCCATGCTGTACCTGTCCTGTGTGTGTTTGATGGGGACAGTGTAGAGGGAGCTTTACTCTGTATCTAACCCCGTGCTGTCCCTGTCCTGGGAGTGTTTGATGGGGACAGTGTAGAGGGAGCTTTACTCTGTATCTAACCCCGTGCTGTACCTGTCCTGCGAGTGTTTGATGGGGGACAGTGTGGAGGGAGCTTTACTCTGTATCTAACCCCGTGCTGTACCTGTCCTGGGAGTGTTTGATGGGGACAGTGCAGAGGGAGATTCACTCTGTATCTAACCCCGTGCTGTACCTGTCCTGGGAGTGTTTGATCGGGGAAAGTGGAGAGGGAGTTTTTCTGTCTCCCTCACCCCGTTCTGGACCTGTCCTGGTAGTGTTTGATGGGGACAGTGTCGAGGGAGCTTTACTCTGTATGTAAACCCGTGCTGTACCTGTCCTGGGAGTGTTTGATGGGGACAGTGTAGAGGGAGCTTTACTCTGTATCTAACCCCGTGCTGTACCTGTCCTGGGAGTGTTTGATGGGGACAGTGTCGAGGGAGCTTGACTCTGTATCTAACCCCGTGCTGTACCTGTCCTGGGAGTGTTTGATGGGGACAGTGTAGAGGGAGCTTTACTCTGTATCTTACCCCTGCTGTACCCGTGCTGGTTTTGTTTAATGGGGACAGTGTAGAGGGAGCTTTGCTCTGGATCTAACCCTGTGCTGTACCTGTACTGGGAGTGTTTGATGAGGACAGTGTAGAGAGAGCTTTACTCTGTATCGAACCCTGTGCTGTTCCTGTCCTGGGAGTGTTTGATGTGGACAGTGTAGAGGGAGCTTTACTCTGTATGTAACCCCGTGCTGTCCCTGTCCTGGGAGTGTTTGATGGGGACAGTGTAGAGGGAGCTTTACTCTGTATCTAACCCCGTGCTGTACCTGTCCTGGGAGTGTTTGATGGGGACAGTGTAGAGGGAGGTTTACTCTGTATCTAACCCCGTGCTGTCCCTGTCCTGGGAGTGTTTGATGGGGGACAGTGTAGAGGGAGCTTTACTCTGTATCTAACCCCGTGCTGTACCTGTCCTGGGAGTGTTTGATGTGGACAGTGTAGAGGGAGCTTTACTCTGTATCTAACCCCGTGCTGTCCCTGTCCTGGGAGTGTTTGATGGGGACAGTGTAGAGGGAGCTTTACTCTGTATCTAACCCTGTGCTGTACCTGTCCTGGGAGTGTTTGATGGGGACAGTGTAGAGGGAGCTTTACTCTGTATCTAACCCCGTGCTGTACCTGTCCTGGGAGTGTTTGATGGGGACAGTGTAGAGGGAGCTTTACTCTGCACCTCACCACGTGCTGTACCTGTCCTGGGAGTGTTTGTTGGGGACAGGGTAGAGGGAGCTTTACTCTGTATCTAAATCCGTGCTTTACCTGTCCTGGGAGTGTTTGATGTGGACAGTGTAGAGGGAGCTTTACTCTGTATCTAATCCCATGCTCTACCTGTCCTGTGAGTGTTTGATGGGGACAGTGTAGAGGGAGCTTTACTCTGTATCGAACCCCGTGCTGTACCTGTCCTGGGAGTGTTTGATGGGGACAGTGCAGAGGGAGCTTTACTCTGTATCTAACCCCGTGCTGTACCTGTCCTGGGAGTGTTTGATGGGGACAGTGTAGAGGGAGCTTTACTCTGTATCTCACCCCGTGCTCTACCTGTCCTGGCAGTGTTTGATGGGGGACAGTGTAGCGGGAGCTTTACTCTGTATCTAACCCTGTGCTGTACCTGTCCTGGGAGTGTTTGATGGGGACAGTGTGGAGGGAGATTTACTCTGTATCTAACCCCATGCTGTACCTGTCCTGTGTGTGTTTGATGGGGACAGTGTAGAGGGAGCTTTACTCTGTATCTAACCCCGTGCTGTCCCTGTCCTGGGAGTGTTTGATGGGGACAGTGTAGAGGGAGCTTTACTCTGTATCAAACCCCGTGCTGTACCTGTCCTGGGAGTGTTTGATGGGGACAGTGTAGAGGGAGCTTTACTCTGTATCTAACCCCGTGCTGTACCTGTCCTGGGAGTGTTTGATGGGGACAGTGTAGAGGGAGCTTTACTCTGTATCTAACCCCGTGCTGTACCTGTCCTGGGAGTGTTTGATGGGGACAGTGTAGAGGGAGCTTTACTCTGTATCTAACCCCGTGCTGCTCCTGTCCTGGGAGTGTTTGATGGGCACAGTGTAGATGGAGCTTTACTCTGTATCTAACCCCGTGCTGTACCTGTCCTGGGAGTGTTTGATGGGGACAGTGTAGAGGGAGCTTTACTCTGTATCTAACCCCGTGCTGTACCTGTCCTGGGAGTGTTTGATGGGGGACAGTGTGGAGGGAGCTTTACTCTGTATCTAACCCCGTGCTGTACCTGTCCTGGGAGTGTTTGATGCGGACAGTGCAGAGGGAGATTCACTCTGTATCTAACCCCGTGCTGTACCTGTCCTGGGAGTGTTTGATCGGGGAAAGTGGAGAGGGAGTTTTTCTGTCTACCTCACCCCGTTCTGGACCTGTCCTGGTAGTGTTTGATGGGGACAGTGTCGAGGGAGCTTTACTCTGTATGTAAACCCGTGCTGTACCTGTCCTGGGAGTGTTTGATGGGGACAGTGTAGAGGGAGATTTATTCTGTATCTAACCCCGTGCTGTACCTGTCCTGGGAGTGTTTGATGGGGACAGTGTAGAGGGAGCTTTACTCTGTATCTAACCCCGTGCTGTACCTGTCCTGGGAGTGTTTGATGGGGACAGTGTCGAGGGAGCTTGACTCTGTATCTAACCCCGTGCTGTACCTGTCCTGGGAGTGTTTGATGGGGACAGTGTAGAGGGAGCTTTACTCTGTATCTTACCCCTGCTGTACCCGTGCTGGTTTTGTTTAATGGGGACAGTGTAGAGGGAGCTTTGCTCTGGATCTAACCCTGTGCTGTACCTGTACTGGGAGTGTTTGATGAGGACAGTGTAGAGGGAGCTTTACTCTGTATCTAACCCCGTGCTGTATCTGTCCTGCGAGTGTTTGATGGCGACAGTGTAGAGAGAGCTTTACTCTGTATCGAACCCTGTGCTGTACCTGTCCTGGGAGTGTTTGATGTGGACAGTGTAGAGGGAGCTTTACTCTGTATCTAACCCCGTGCTGTACCTGTCCTGGGAGTGTTTGATGGGGACAGTGTAGAGGGAGGTTTACTCTGTATGTAACCCCGTGCTGTCCCTGTCCTGGGAGTGTTTGATGGGGACAGTGTAGAGGGAGCTTTACTCTGTATCTAACCCCGTGCTGTACCTGTCCTGGGAGTGTTTGATGGGGACAGTGTAGAGGGGGCTTTACTCTGTATCTAACCCCGTGCTGTACCTGTCCTGGGAGTGTTTGATGGGGACAGTGTAGAGGGAGCTTTACTCTGCACCTCACCACGTGCTGTACCTGTCCTGTGTGTGTTTGTTGGGGACAGGGTAGAGGGAGCTTTACTCTGTATCTAAATCCGTGCTTTACCTGTCCTGGGAGTTTTTGATGGGGACAGTGTGGAGGGAGATTTACTCTTTATCTAACCCCATGCTGTACCTGTCCTGTGTGTGTTTGATGGGGACAGTGTAGAGGGAGCTTTACTCTGTATCTAACCCCGTGCTGTCCCTGTCCTGGGAGTGTTTGATGGGGACAGTGTAGAGGGAGCTTTACTCTGTATCAAACCCCGTGCTGTACCTGTCCTGGGAGTGTTTGATGGGGACAGTGTAGAGGGAGCTTTACTCTGTATCTAACCCCGTGCTGTACCTGTCCTGCGAGTGTTTGATGGGGGACAGTGTGGAGGGAGCTTTACTCTGTATCTAACCCCGTGCTGTACCTGTCCTGGGAGTGTTTGATGGGGACAGTGCAGAGGGAGATTCACTCTCTATCTAACCCCGTGCTGTACCTGTCCTGGGAGTGTTTGATCGGGGAAAGTGGAGAGGGAGTTTTTCTGTCTCCCTCACCCCGTTCTGGACCTGTCCTGGTAGTGTTTGATGGGGACAGTGTCGAGGGAGCTTTACTCTGTATGTAAACCCGTGCTGTACCTGTCCTGGGAGTGTTTGATGGGGACAGTGTAGAGGGAGCTTTACTCTGTATCTAACCCCGTGCTGTACCTGTCCTGGGAGTGTTTGATGGTGACAGTGTCGAGGGAGCTTGACTCTGTATCTAACCCCGTGCTGTACCTGTCCTGGGAGTGTTTGATGGGGACAGTGTAGAGGGAGCTTTACTCTGTATCTTACCCCTGCTGTACCCGAGCTGGTTTTGTTTAATGGGGACAGTGTAGAGGGAGCTTTGCTCTGGATCTAACCCTGTGCTGTACCTGTACTGGGAGTGTTTGATGAGGACAGTGTAGAGAGAGCTTTACTCTGTATCGAACCCTGTGCTGTACCTGTCCTGGGAGTGTTTGATGTGGACAGTGTAGAGGGAGCTTTACTCTGTATGTAACCCCGTGCTGTCCCTGTCCTGGGAGTGTTTGATGGGGACAGTGTAGAGGGAGCTTTACTCTGTATCTAACCCCGTGCTGTACCTGTCCTGGGAGTGTTTGATGGGGACAGTGTAGAGGGAGGTTTACTCTGTATCTAACCCCGTGCTGTCCCTGTCCTGGGAGTGTTTGATGGGGGACAGTGTAGAGGGAGCTTTACTCTGTATCTAACCCCGTGCTGTACCTGTCCTGGGAGTGTTTGATGTGGACAGTGTAGAGGGAGCTTTACTCTGTATCTAACCCCGTGCTGTCCCTGTCCTGGGAGTGTTTGATGGGGACAGTGTAGAGGGAGCTTTACTCTGTATCTAACCCTGTGCTGTACCTGTCCTGGGAGTGTTTGATGGGGACAGTGTAGAGGGAGCTTTACTCTGTATCTAACCCCGTGCTGTACCTGTCCTGGGAGTGTTTGATGGGGACAGTGTAGAGGGAGCTTTACTCTGCACCTCACCACGTGCTGTACCTGTCCTGGGAGTGTTTGTTGGGGACAGGGTAGAGGGAGCTTTACTCTGTATCTAAATCCGTGCTTTACCTGTCCTGGGAGTGTTTGATGTGGACAGTGTAGAGGGAGCTTTACTCTGTATCTAATCCCATGCTCTACCTGTCCTGTGAGTGTTTGATGGGGACAGTGTAGAGGGAGCTTTACTCTGTATCGAACCCCGTGCTGTACCTGTCCTGGGAGTGTTTGATGGGGACAGTGCAGAGGGAGCTTTACTCTGTATCTAACCCCGTGCTGTACCTGTCCTGGGAGTGTTTGATGGGGACAGGGTAGAGGGAGCTTTACTCTGTATCTAACCCCGTGCTGTACCTGTCCTGGGAGTGTTTGATGGGGACAGTGTAGAGGGAGCTTTACTCTGTATCTCACCCCGTGCTCTACCTGTCCTGGCAGTGTTTGATGGGGGACAGTGTAGCGGGAGCTTTACTCTGTATCTAACCCTGTGCTGTACCTGTCCTGGGAGTGTTTGATGGGGACAGTGTGGAGGGAGATTTACTCTGTATCTAACCCCATGCTGTACCTGTCCTGTGTGTGTTTGATGGGGACAGTGTAGAGGGAGCTTTACTCTGTATCTAACCCCGTGCTGTCCCTGTCCTGGGAGTGTTTGATGGGGACAGTGTAGAGGGAGCTTTACTCTGTATCAAACCCCGTGCTGTACCTGTCCTGGGAGTGTTTGATGGGGACAGTGTAGAGGGAGCTTTACTCTGTATCTAACCCCGTGCTGTACCTGTCCTGGGAGTGTTTGATGGGGACAGTGTAGAGGGAGCTTTACTCTGTATCTAACCCCGTGCTGCTCCTGTCCTGGGAGTGTTTGATGGGGACAGTGTAGATGGAGCTTTACTCTGTATCTAACCCCGTGCTGTACCTGTCCTGGGAGTGTTTGATGGGGACAGTGTAGAGGGAGCTTTACTCTGTATCTAACCCCGTGCTGTACCTGTCCTGGGAGTGTTTGATGGGGGACAGTGTGGAGGGAGCTTTACTCTGTATCTAACCCCGTGCTGTACCTGTCCTGGGAGTGTTTGATGGGGACAGTGCAGAGGGAGATTCACTCTGTATCTAACCCCGTGCTGTACCTGTCCTGGGAGTGTTTGATCGGGGAAAGTGGAGAGGGAGTTTTTCTGTCTACCTCACCCCGTTCTGGACCTGTCCTGGTAGTGTTTGATGGGGACAGTGTCGAGGGAGCTTTACTCTGTATGTAAACCCGTGCTGTACCTGTCCTGGGAGTGTTTGATGGGGACAGTGTAGAGGGAGCTTTACTCTGTATCTAACCCCGTGCTGTACCTGTCCTGGGAGTGTTTGATGGGGACAGTGTAGAGGGAGCTTTACTCTGTATCTAACCCCGTGCTGTACCTGTCCTGGGAGTGTTTGATGGGGACAGTGTCGAGGGAGCTTGACTCTGTATCTAACCCCGTGCTGTACCTGTCCTGGGAGTGTTTGATGGGGACAGTGTAGAGGGAGCTTTACTCTGTATCTTACCCCTGCTGTACCCGTGCTGGTTTTGTTTAATGGGGACAGTGTAGAGGGAGCTTTGCTCTGGATCTAACCCTGTGCTGTACCTGTACTGGGAGTGTTTGATGAGGACAGTGTAGAGGGAGCTTTACTCTGTATCTAACCCCGTGCTGTATCTGTCCTGCGAGTGTTTGATGGCGACAGTGTAGAGAGAGCTTTACTCTGTATCGAACCCTGTGCTGTACCTGTCCTGGGAGTGTTTGATGTGGACAGTGTAGAGGGAGCTTTACTCTGTATCTAACCCCGTGCTGTACCTGTCCTGGGAGTGTTTGATGGGGACAGTGTAGAGGGAGGTTTACTCTGTATGTAACCCCGTGCTGTCCCTGTCCTGGGAGTGTTTGATGGGGACAGTGTAGAGGGAGCTTTACTCTGTATCTAACCCCGTGCTGTACCTGTCCTGGGAGTGTTTGATGGGGACAGTGTAGAGGGAGCTTTACTCTGTATCTAACCCCGTGCTGTACCTGTCCTGGGAGTGTTTGATGGGGACAGTGTAGAGGGAGCTTTACTCTGCACCTCACCACGTGCTGTACCTGTCCTGGGAGTGTTTGTTGGGGACAGGGTAGAGGGAGCTTTACTCTGTATCTAAATCCGTGCTTTACCTGTCCTGGGAGTGTTTGATGGGGACAGTGTAGAGGGAGCTTTACTCTGTATCTAACCCTGTGCTGTACCTGTCCTGGGAGTGTTTGATGGGGACAGTGTGGAGGGAGATTTACTCTTTATCTAACCCCATGCTGTACCTGTCCTGTGTGTGTTTGATGGGGACAGTGTAGAGGGAGCTTTACTCTGTATCTAACCCCGTGCTGTCCCTGTCCTGGGAGTGTTTGATGGGGACAGTGTAGAGGGAGCTTTACTCTGTATCAAACCCCGTGCTGTACCTGTCCTGGGAGTGTTTGATGGGGACAGTGTAGAGGGAGCTTTACTCTGTATCTAACCCCGTGCTGTACCTGTCCTGGGAGTGTTTGATGGGGACAGTGTAGAGGGAGCTTTACTCTGTATCTAACCCCGTGCTGTACCTGTCCTGGGAGTGTTTGATGGGGACAGTGTAGAGGGAGCTTTACTCTGTATCTAACCCCGTGCTGCTCCTGTCCTGGGAGTGTTTGATGGGGACAGTGTAGATGGAGCTTTACTCTGTATCTAACCCCGTGCTGTACCTGTCCTGGGAGTGTTTGATGGGGACAGTGCAGAGGGAGCTTTACTCTGTATCTAACCCCGTGCTGTATCTGTCCTGCGAGTGTTTGATGGCGACAGTGTAGAGAGAGCTTTACTCTGTATCGAACCCTGTGCTGTACCTGTCCTGGGAGTGTTTGATGGGGACAGTGTAGAGGGAGCTTTACTCTGTATCTTACCCCTGCTGTACCCGTGCTGGTTTTGTTTAATGGGGACAGTGTAGAGGGAGCTTTGCTCTGGATCTAACCCTGTGCTGTACCTGTACTGGGAGTGTTTGATGAGGACAGTGTAGAGGGAGCTTTACTCTGTATCTAACCCCGTGCTGTATCTGTCCTGCGAGTGTTTGATGGCGACAGTGTAGAGAGAGCTTTACTCTGTATCGAACCCTGTGCTGTACCTGTCCTGGGAGTGTTTGATGTGGACAGTGTAGAGGGAGCTTTACTCTGTATCTAACCCCGTGCTGTACCTGTCCTGGGAGTGTTTGATGGGGACAGTGTAGAGGGAGGTTTACTCTGTATGTAACCCCGTGCTGTCCCTGTCCTGGGAGTGTTTGATGGGGACAGTGTAGAGGGAGCTTTACTCTGTATCTAACCCCGTGCTGTACCTGTCCTGGGAGTGTTTGATGGGGACAGTGTAGAGGGAGCTTTACTCTGTATCTAACCCCGTGCTGTACCTGTCCTGGGAGTGTTTGATGGGGACAGTGTAGAGGGAGCTTTACTCTGCACCTCACCACGTGCTGTACCTGTCCTGTGTGTGTTTGTTGGGGACAGGGTAGAGGGAGCTTTACTCTGTATCTAAATCCGTGCTTTACCTGTCCTGGGAGTGTTTGATGGGGACAGTGTAGAGGGAGCTTTACTCTGTATCTAACCCTGTGCTGTACCTGTCCTGGGAGTGTTTGATGGGGACAGTGTGGAGGGAGATTTACTCTTTATCTAACCCCATGCTGTACCTGTCCTGTGTGTGTTTGATGGGGACAGTGTAGAGGGAGCTTTACTCTGTATCTAACCCCGTGCTGTCCCTGTCCTGGGAGTGTTTGATGGGGACAGTGTAGAGGGAGCTTTACTCTGTATCAAACCCCGTGCTGTACCTGTCCTGGGAGTGTTTGATGGGGACAGTGTAGAGGGAGCTTTACTCTGTATCTAACCCCGTGCTGTACCTGTCCTGCGAGTGTTTGATGGGGGACAGTGTGGAGGGAGCTTTACTCTGTATCTAACCCCGTGCTGTACCTGTCCTGGGAGTGTTTGATGGGGACAGTGCAGAGGGAGATTCACTCTCTATCTAACCCCGTGCTGTACCTGTCCTGGGAGTGTTTGATCGGGGAAAGTGGAGAGGGAGTTTTTCTGTCTCCCTCACCCCGTTCTGGACCTGTCCTGGTAGTGTTTGATGGGGACAGTGTCGAGGGAGCTTTACTCTGTATGTAAACCCGTGCTGTACCTGTCCTGGGAGTGTTTGATGGGGACAGTGTAGAGGGAGCTTTACTCTGTATCTAACCCCGTGCTGTACCTGTCCTGGGAGTGTTTGATGGGGACAGTGTCGAGGGAGCTTGACTCTGTATCTAACCCCGTGCTGTACCTGTCCTGGGAGTGTTTGATGGGGACAGTGTAGAGGGAGCTTTACTCTGTATCTTACCCCTGCTGTACCCGTGCTGGTTTTGTTTAATGGGGACAGTGTAGAGGGAGCTTTGCTCTGGATCTAACCCTGTGCTGTACCTGTACTGGGAGTGTTTGATGAGGACAGTGTAGAGAGAGCTTTACTCTGTATCGAACCCTGTGCTGTACCTGTCCTGGGAGTGTTTGATGGGGGACAGTGTAGAGGGAGCTTTACTCTGTATGTAACCCCGTGCTGTCCCTGTCCTGGGAGTGTTTGATGGGGACAGTGTAGAGGGAGCTTTACTCTGTATCTAACCCCGTGCTGTACCTGTCCTGGGAGTGTTTGATGGGGACAGTGTAGAGGGAGGTTTACTCTGTATCTAACCCCGTGCTGTCCCTGTCCTGGGAGTGTTTGATGGGGGACAGTGTAGAGGGAGCTTTACTCTGTATCTAACCCCGTGCTGTACCTGTCCTGGGAGTGTTTGATGTGGACAGTGTAGAGGGAGCTTTACTCTGTATCTAACCCCGTGCTGTCCCTGTCCTGGGAGTGTTTGATGGGGACAGTGTAGAGGGAGCTTTACTCTGTATCTAACCCTGTGCTGTACCTGTCCTGGGAGTGTTTGATGGGGACAGTGTAGAGGGAGCTTTACTCTGTATCTAACCCCGTGCTGTACCTGTCCTGGGAGTGTTTGATGGGGACAGTGTAGAGGGAGCTTTACTCTGCACCTCACCACGTGCTGTACCTGTCCTGGGAGTGTTTGTTGGGGACAGGGTAGAGGGAGCTTTACTCTGTATCTAAATCCGTGCTTTACCTGTCCTGGGAGTGTTTGATGTGGACAGTGTAGAGGGAGCTTTACTCTGTATCTAATCCCATGCTCTACCTGTCCTGTGAGTGTTTGATGGGGACAGTGTAGAGGGAGCTTTACTCTGTATCGAACCCCGTGCTGTACCTGTCCTGGGAGTGTTTGATGGGGACAGTGCAGAGGGAGCTTTACTCTGTATCTAACCCCGTGCTGTACCTGTCCTGGGAGTGTTTGATGGGGACAGGGTAGAGGGAGCTTTACTCTGTATCTAACCCCGTGCTGTACCTGTCCTGGGAGTGTTTGATGGGGACAGTGTAGAGGGAGCTTTACTCTGTATCTCACCCCGTGCTCTACCTGTCCTGGCAGTGTTTGATGGGGGACAGTGTAGCGGGAGCTTTACTCTGTATCTAACCCTGTGCTGTACCTGTCCTGGGAGTGTTTGATGGGGACAGTGTGGAGGGAGATTTACTCTGTATCTAACCCCATGCTGTACCTGTCCTGTGTGTGTTTGATGGGGACAGTGTAGAGGGAGCTTTACTCTGTATCTAACCCCGTGCTGTCCCTGTCCTGGGAGTGTTTGATGGGGACAGTGTAGAGGGAGCTTTACTCTGTATCAAACCCCGTGCTGTACCTGTCCTGGGAGTGTTTGATGGGGACAGTGTAGAGGGAGCTTTACTCTGTATCTAACCCCGTGCTGTACCTGTCCTGGGAGTGTTTGATGGGGACAGTGTAGAGGGAGCTTTACTCTGTATCTAACCCCGTGCTGCTCCTGTCCTGGGAGTGTTTGATGGGGACAGTGTAGATGGAGCTTTACTCTGTATCTAACCCCGTGCTGTACCTGTCCTGGGAGTGTTTGATGGGGACAGTGTAGAGGGAGCTTTACTCTGTATCTAACCCCGTGCTGTACCTGTCCTGGGAGTGTTTGATGGGGGACAGTGTGGAGGGAGCTTTACTCTGTATCTAACCCCGTGCTGTACCTGTCCTGGGAGTGTTTGATGGGGACAGTGCAGAGGGAGATTCACTCTGTATCTAACCCCGTGCTGTACCTGTCCTGGGAGTGTTTGATCGGGGAAAGTGGAGAGGGAGTTTTTCTGTCTACCTCACCCCGTTCTGGACCTGTCCTGGTAGTGTTTGATGGGGACAGTGTCGAGGGAGCTTTACTCTGTATGTAAACCCGTGCTGTACCTGTCCTGGGAGTGTTTGATGGGGACAGTGTAGAGGGAGCTTTACTCTGTATCTAACCCCGTGCTGTACCTGTCCTGGGAGTGTTTGATGGGGACAGTGTAGAGGGAGCTTTACTCTGTATCTAACCCCGTGCTGTACCTGTCCTGGGAGTGTTTGATGGGGACAGTGTCGAGGGAGCTTGACTCTGTATCTAACCCCGTGCTGTACCTGTCCTGGGAGTGTTTGATGGGGACAGTGTAGAGGGAGCTTTACTCTGTATCTTACCCCTGCTGTACCCGTGCTGGTTTTGTTTAATGGGGACAGTGTAGAGGGAGCTTTGCTCTGGATCTAACCCTGTGCTGTACCTGTACTGGGAGTGTTTGATGAGGACAGTGTAGAGGGAGCTTTACTCTGTATCTAACCCCGTGCTGTATCTGTCCTGCGAGTGTTTGATGGCGACAGTGTAGAGAGAGCTTTACTCTGTATCGAACCCTGTGCTGTACCTGTCCTGGGAGTGTTTGATGTGGACAGTGTAGAGGGAGCTTTACTCTGTATCTAACCCCGTGCTGTACCTGTCCTGGGAGTGTTTGATGGGGACAGTGTAGAGGGAGGTTTACTCTGTATGTAACCCCGTGCTGTCCCTGTCCTGGGAGTGTTTGATGGGGACAGTGTAGAGGGAGCTTTACTCTGTATCTAACCCCGTGCTGTACCTGTCCTGGGAGTGTTTGATGGGGACAGTGTAGAGGGAGCTTTACTCTGTATCTAACCCCGTGCTGTACCTGTCCTGGGAGTGTTTGATGGGGACAGTGTAGAGGGAGCTTTACTCTGCACCTCACCACGTGCTGTACCTGTCCTGGGAGTGTTTGTTGGGGACAGGGTAGAGGGAGCTTTACTCTGTATCTAAATCCGTGCTTTACCTGTCCTGGGAGTGTTTGATGGGGACAGTGTAGAGGGAGCTTTACTCTGTATATAACCCTGTGCTGTACCTGTCCTGGGAGTGTTTGATGGGGACAGTGTGGAGGGAGATTTACTCTTTATCTAACCCCATGCTGTACCTGTCCTGTGTGTGTTTGATGGGGACAGTGTAGAGGGAGCTTTACTCTGTATCTAACCCCGTGCTGTCCCTGTCCTGGGAGTGTTTGATGGGGACAGTGTAGAGGGAGCTTTACTCTGTATCAAACCCCGTGCTGTACCTGTCCTGGGAGTGTTTGATGGGGACAGTGTAGAGGGAGCTTTACTCTGTATCTAACCCCGTGCTGTACCTGTCCTGGGAGTGTTTGATGGGGACAGTGTAGAGGGAGCTTTACTCTGTATCTAACCCCGTGCTGTACCTGTCCTGGGAGTGTTTGATGGGGACAGTGTAGAGGGAGCTTTACTCTGTATCTAACCCCGTGCTGCTCCTGTCCTGGGAGTGTTTGATGGGGACAGTGTAGAGGGAGCTTTACTCTGTATCTCACCCCGGGCTCTACCTGTCCTGTGAGTGTTTGATGGGGACAGTGTAGAAGGAGCTTTACTCTGTATCTAACCCTGTGCTGTACCTGTCCTGGGAGTGTTTGATGGGGACAGTGTGGAGGGAGATTTACTCTGTATCTAACCCCATGCTGTACCTGTCCTGTGTGTGTTTGATGGGGACAGTGTAGAGGGAGCTTTACTCTGTATCTAACCCCGTGCTGTCCCTGTCCTGGGAGTGTTTAATGGGGACAGTGTAGAGAGAGCTTTACTCTGTATCTAACCCCGTGCTGTACCTGTCCTGGGAGTGTTTGATGGGGACAGTGTAGAGGGAGCTTTACTCTGTATCAAACCCCGTGCTGTACTTGTCCTGGGAGTGTTTGATGGGGGCAGTGTAGAGGGAGCTTTACTCTGTATCTAACCCCGTGCTCTACCTGTCCTGGGAGTGTTTGATGGGGACAGTGTAGAGGGAGCTTTACTCTGTATCTTACCCCGTGCTGCTCCTGTCCTGGGAGTGTTTGATGGGGACAGTGTAGATGGAGCTTTGCTCTGTATCTAACCCCGTGCTGTACCTGTCCTGGGAGTGTTTGATGGGGACAGTGTAGAGGGAGCTTTACTCTGTATCTAACCCCGTGCTGTACCTGTCCTGGGAGTGTTTGATGGGGGACAGTGTAGAGGGAGCTTTACTCTGTATCTAACCCCGTGCTGTACCTGTCCTGGGGGTGTTTGATGGGGGACAGTGTAGAGGGAGCTTTACTCTGTATCTAACCCCGTGCTGTACCTGTCCTGGGAGTGTTTGATGGGGACAGTGTAGAGGGAGCTTTCCTCTGTATCCAAACCCGTGCTGTACCTGTCCTGGGAGTGTTTGATGGGGACAGTGTAGAGGGAGCTTTACTCTGTATCTAACCCCGTGCTGTACCTGTCCTGGGAGTGTTTGATGGGGACAGTGTAGAGGGAGCTTTACTCTGTATCTAACCCCGTGCTGTACCTGTCCTGGGAGTGTTTGATGGGTACAGTGTAGAGGGAGCTTTACTCTGTATCTAACCCCGTGTTGTACCTGTCCTGGGAGTGTTTGATGGGGGACAGTGTAGAGGGAGCTTTACTCTGTATCTAACCCCGTGCTCTCCCTGTCCTGGGAGTGTTTGATGGGGACAGTGTAGAGGGAGCTTTACTCTGTATCTAACCCCATGCTGCTCCTGTCCTGGGAGTGTTTGATGGGGACAGTGTAGATGGAGCTTTACTCTGTATCTAACCCCGTGCTGTACCTGTCCTGGGAGTGTTTGATGGGGACAGTGTAGAGGGAGCTTTACTCTGTATCTAACCCCGTGCTGTTCCTGTCCTGGGAGTGTTTGATGGGGGACAGTGTAGAGGGAGCTTTACTCTGTATCTAACCCCGTGCTGTACCTGTCCTGGGAGTGTTTGATGGGGACAGTGGAGAGGGAGCTTTACTCTGTATCTAACCCCGTGCTGTACCTGTCCTGGGAGTGTTTGATGGGGGACAGTGTAGAGGGAGCTTTACTCTGTATCTAACCCCGTGCTGTACCTGTCCTGGGAGTGTTTGATGGGGGACAGTGTAGAGGGAGCTTTACTCTGTATCTAACCCCGTGCTGTACCTGTCCTGGGAGTGTTTGATGGGGGACAGTGTAGAGGGAGCTTTACTCTGTATCTAACCCCGTGCTGTACCTGTCCTGGGAGTGTTTGATGGGGACAGTGTAGAGGGAGCTTTACTCTGTATCTAACCCCGTGCTGTACCTGTCCTGGGAGTGTTTGATGGGGACAGTGTAGAGGGAGCTTTACTCTGTATCTAACCCCGTGCTGTACCTGTCCTGGGAGTGTTTGATGGGGACAGTGTAGAGGGAGCTTTACTCTGTATCTAACCCCGTGTTGTACCTGTCCTGGGAGTGTTTGATGGGGGACAGTGTAGAGGGAGCTTTACTCTGTATCTAATCCCGTGCTGTCCCTGTCCTGGGAGTGTTTGATGGGGACAGTGTAGAGGGAGCTTTACTCTGTATCTAACCCCGTGCTGTACCTGTCCTGGGCGTGTTTGATGGGGGACAGTGTAGAGGGAGCTTTACTCTGTATCTAACCCCGTGCTGTCCCTGTCCTGGGAGTGTTTGATGGGGACAGTGTAGAGGGAGCTTTACTCTGTATCTAACCCCGTGCTGTACCTGTCCTCGGAGTGTTTGATGGGGACAGTGCAGAGGGAGCTTTACTCTGTATCTAACCCCGTGCTGTACCTGTCCTGGGAGTGTTTGATGGGGACAGTGTAGAGGGAGCTTTACTCTGTATCTAACCCCGTGCTGTACCTGTCCTGGGGGTGTTTGATGGGGGACAGTGTAGAGGGAGCTTTACTCTGTATCTAACCCCGTGCTGTACCTGTCCTGGGAGTGTTTGATGGGGACAGTGTAGAGGGAGCTTTCCTCTGTATCCAAACCCGTGCTGTACCTGTCCTGGGAGTGTTTGATGGGGACAGTGTAGAGGGAGCTTTACTCTGTATCTAACCCCGTGCTGTACCTGTCCTGGGAGTGTTTGATGGGGACAGTGTAGAGGGAGCTTTACTCTGTATCTAACCCCGTGCTCTACCTGTCTTGGGAGTGTTTGATGGGTACAGTGTAGAGGGAGCTTTACTCTGTATCTAACCCCGTGTTGTACCTGTCCTGGGAGTGTTTGATGGGGGACAGTGTAGAGGGAGCTTTACTCTGTATCTAACCCCGTGCTCTCCCTGTCCTGGGAGTGTTTGATGGGGACAGTGCAGAGGGAGCTTTACTCTGTATCTAACCCCATGCTGCTCCTGTCCTGGGAGTGTTTGATGGGGACAGTGTAGATGGAGCTTTACTCTGTATCTAACCCCGTGCTGCTCCTGTCCTGGGAGTGTTTGATGGGGACAGTGTAGAGGGAGCTTTACTCTGTATCTAACCCCGTGTTGTACCTGTCCTGGGAGTGTTTGATGGGGGACAGTGTAGAGGGAGCTTTACTCTGTATCTAACCCCGTGCTCTCCCTGTCCTGGGAGTGTTTGATGGGGACAGTGTAGAGGGAGCTTTACTCTGTATCTAACCCCATGCTGCTCCTGTCCTGGGAGTGTTTGATGGGGACAGTGTAGAGGGAGCTTTACTCTGTATCTAACCCCGTGTTGTACCTGTCCTGGGAGTGTTTGATGGGGGACAGTGTAGAGGGAGCTTTACTCTGTATCTAACCCCGTGCTCTCCCTGTCCTGGGAGTGTTTGATGGGGACAGTGTAGAGGGAGCTTTACTCTGTATCTAACCCCATGCTGCTCCTGTCCTGGGAGTGTTTGATGGGGACAGTGTAGAGGGAGCTTTACTCTGTATCTAACCCCGTGCTGTACCTGTCCTGGGAGTGTTTGATGGGGGACAGTGTAGAGGGAGCTTTACTCTGTATCTAACCCCGTGCTGTACCTGTCCTGGGAGTGTTTGATGGGGACAGTGTAGAGGGAGCTTTACTCTGTATCTAACCCCGTGCTGTACCTGTCCTGGGAGTGTTTGATGGGGGACAGTGTAGAGGGAGCTTTACTCTGTATCTAACCCCGTGCTGTACCTGTCCTGGGAGTGTTTGATGGGGACAGTGTAGAGGGAGCTTTACTCTGTATCTAACCCCGTGCTGTACCTGTCCTGGGAGTGTTTGATGGGGACAGTGTAGAGGGAGCTTTACTCTGTATCTAACCCCGTGCTGTACCTGTCCTGGGAGTGTTTGATGGGGACAGTGTAGAGGGAGCTTTACTCTGTATCTAACCCCGTGTTGTACCTGTCCTGGCAATGTTTGATGGGGGACAGTGTAGAGGGAGCTTTACTCTGTATCTAATCCCGTGCTGTCCCTGTCCTGGGAGTGCTTGATGGGGACAGTGTAGAGGGAGCTTTACTCTGTATCTAACCCCGTGCTGTACCTGTCCTGGGCGTGTTTGATGGGGGACAGTGTAGAGGGAGCTTTACTCTGTATCTAACCCCGTGCTGTCCCTGTCCTGGGAGTGTTTGATGGGGACAGTGTAGAGGGAGCTTTACTCTGTATCTAACCCCGTGCTGTACCTGTCCTCGGAGTGTTTGATGGGGACAGTGCAGAGGAAGCTTTCCTCTGTATCTAACCCCGTGCTGTACCTGTCCTGGGAGTGTTTGATGGGGACAGTGTAGAGGGAGCTTTACTCTGTATCTAACCCCGTGCTGTACCTGTCCTGGGAGTGTTTGATGGGGACAGTGTAGAGGGAGCTTTACTCTGTATCTAACCCCGTGCTGTACCTGTCCTGGGAGTGTTTGATGGGGACAGTGTAGAGGGAGCTTTACTCTGTATCTAACCCCGTGCTGTACCTGTCCTGGGAGTGTTTGATGGGTCCAGTGTAGAGGGAGCTTTACTCTGTATCTAACCCCGTGCTGTACCTGTCCTGGCAGTGTTTGATGGGGGACAGTGTAGAGAGAGCTTTACTCTGTATCTAACCCCGTGCTGTACCTGTCCTGGGAGTGTTTGATGGGGACAGTGTAGAGGGAGCTTTACTCTGTATCTAACCCCGTGCTGTCCCTGTCCTGGAAGTGTTTGATGGGGACAGAGTAGAGGGAGCTTTACTCTGTATCTAACCCCGTGCTGTACCTGTCCTGGGAGTGTTTGATGGGGGACAGTGTAGAGGGAGCTTTACTCTGTATCTAACCCCGTGCTGTCCCTGTCCTTGGAGTGTTTGATGGGGACAGTGTAGAGGGAGCTTTACTCTGTATCTAACCCCGTGCTGTACCTGTCCTGGGAGTGTTTGATGGGGACAGTGTAGAGGGAGCTTTACTCTGTATCTAACCCCGTGCTGTACCTGTCCTGGGAGTGTTTGATGGGGACAGTGTAGAGGGAGCTTTACTCTGTATCTAACCCCGTGCTGCTCCTGTCCTGGGAGTGTTTGATGGGGACAGTGTAGAGGGAGCTTTACTCTGTATCTAACCCCGTGCTGTACCTGTCCTGGGAGTGTTTGATGGGGACAGTGTAGAGGGAGCTTTACTCTGTATCTAACCCCGTGCTGTACCTGTCCTGGGAGTGTTTGATGGGGACAGTGTAGAGGGAGCTTTACTCTGTATCTACCCCCGTGTTGTACCTGTCCTGGGAGTGTTTGATGGGGGACAGTGTAGAGGGAGCTTTACTCTGTATCTCATCCCGTGCTGTCCCTGTCCTGGGAGTGTTTGATGGGGACAGTGTAGAGGGAGCTTTACTCTGTATCTAACCCCGTGCTGTACCTGTCCTGGGAGTGTTTGATGGGGGACAGTGTAGAGGGAGCTTTACTCTGTATCTAACCCCGTGCTGTCCCTGTCCTGGGAGTGTTTGATGGGGACAGTGTAGAGGGAGCTTTACTCTGTATCTAACCCCGTGCTGTACCTGTCCTCGGAGTGTTTGATGGGGACAGTGCAGAGGGAGCTTTACTCTGTATCTAACCCCGTGCTGTACCTGTCCTGGGAGTGTTTGATGGGGACAGTGTAGAGGGAGCTTTACTCTGTATCTAACCCCGTGCTGTACCTGTCCTGGGAGTGTTTGATGGGGACAGTGTAGAGGGAGCTTTACTCTGTATCTAACCCCGTGCTGTACCTGTCCTGGGAGTGTTTGATGGGGACAGTGTAGAGGGAGCTTTACTCTGTATCTAACCCCGTGCTGCTCCTGTCCTGGGAGTGTTTGATGGGGACAGTGTAGAGGGAGCTTTACTCTGTATCTAACCCCGTGCTGTACCTGTCCTGGGAGTGTTTGATGGGGACAGTGTAGAGGGAGCTTTACTCTGAATCTAACCCCGTGCTGTACCTGTCCTGGGAGTGTTTGATGGGGACAGTGTAGAGGGAGCTTTACTCTGTATCTAACCCCGTGCTGTCCCTGTCCTGGGAGTGTTTGATGGGGACAGTGTAGAGGGAAATTTACTCTGTATCTAACCCCGTGCTGCTCCTGTCCTGGGAGTGTTTGATGGGGACAGTGTAGAGGGAGCTTTACTCTGTATCTAACCCCGTGCTGTACCTGTCCTGGGAGTGTTTGATGGGGACAGTGTAGAGGGAGCTTTACTCTGTATCTAACCCCGTGCTGTACCTGTCCTGGGAGTGTTTGATGGGGACAGTGTAGAGGGAGCTTTACTCTGTATCTACCCCCGTGTTGTACCTGTCCTGGGAGTGGTTGATGGGGGACAGTGTAGAGGGAGCTTTACTCTGTATCTCATCCCGTGCTGTCCCTGTCCTGGGAGTGTTTGATGGGGACAGTGTAGAGGGAGCTTTACTCTGTATCTAACCCCGTGCTGTACCTGTCCTGGGAGTGTTTGATGGGGGACAGTGTAGAGGGAGCTTTACTCTGTATCTAACCCCGTGCTGTATCTGTCCTGCGAGTGTTTGATGGCGACAGTGTAGAGAGAGCTTTACTCTGTATCGAACCCTGTGCTGTAGCTGTCCTGGGAGTGTTTGATGTGGACAGTGTAGAGGGAGCTTTACTCTGTATCTAACCCCGTGCTGTACCTGTCCTGGGAGTGTTTGATGGGGACAGTGTAGAGGGAGGTTTACTCTGTATGTAACCCCGTGCTGTCCCTGTCCTGGGAGTGTTTGATGGGGACAGTGTAGAGGGAGCTTTACTCTGTATCTAACCCCGTGCTGTACCTGTCCTGGGAGTGTTTGATGGGGACAGTGTAGAGGGAGCTTTACTCTGTATCTAACCCCGTGCTGTACCTGTCCTGGGAGTGTTTGATGGGGACAGTGTAGAGGGAGCTTTACTCTGCACCTCACCACGTGCTGTACCTGTCCTGGGAGTGTTTGTTGGGGACAGGGTAGAGGGAGCTTTACTCTGTATCTAAATCCGTGCTTTACCTGTCCTGGGAGTGTTTGATGGGGACAGTGTAGAGGGAGCTTTACTCTGTATCTAACCCTGTGCTGTACCTGTCCTGGGAGTGTTTGATGGGGACAGTGTGGAGGGAGATTTACTCTTTATCTAACCCCATGCTGTACCTGTCCTGTGTGTGTTTGATGGGGACAGTGTAGAGGGAGCTTTACTCTGTATCTAACCCCGTGCTGTCCCTGTCCTGGGAGTGTTTGATGGGGACAGTGTAGAGGGAGCTTTACTCTGTATCAAACCCCGTGCTGTACCTGTCCTGGGAGTGTTTGATGGGGACAGTGTAGAGGGAGCTTTACTCTGTATCTAACCCCGTGCTGTACCTGTCCTGGGAGTGTTTGATGGGGACAGTGTAGAGGGAGCTTTACTCTGTATCTAACCCCGTGCTGTACCTGTCCTGGGAGTGTTTGATGGGGACAGTGTAGAGGGAGCTTTACTCTGTATCTAACCCCGTGCTGCTCCTGTCCTGGGAGTGTTTGATGGGGACAGTGTAGATGGAGCTTTACTCTGTATCTAACCCCGTGCTGTACCTGTCCTGGGAGTGTTTGATGGGGACAGTGCAGAGGGAGCTTTACTCTGTATCTAACCCCGTGCTGTACCTGTCCTGGGAGTGTTTGATGGGGACAGCGTAGAGGGAGCTTTACTCTGTATCTAACCCCGTGCTGTACCTGTCCTGGGAGTGTTTGATGGGGACAGTGTAGAGGGAGCTTTACTCTGTATCTCACCCCGGGCTCTACCTGTCCTGTGAGTGTTTGATGGGGACAGTGTAGAAGGAGCTTTACTCTGTATCTAACCCTGTGCTGTACCTGTCCTGGGAGTGTTTGATGGGGACAGTGTGGAGGGAGATTTACTCTGTATCTAACCCCATGCTGTACCTGTCCTGTGTGTGTTTGATGGGGACAGTGTAGAGGGAGCTTTACTCTGTATCTAACCCCGTGCTGTCCCTGTCCTGGGAGTGTTTAATGGGGACAGTGTAGAGAGAGCTTTACTCTGTATCTAACCCCGTGCTGTACCTGTCCTGGGAGTGTTTGATGGGGACAGTGTAGAGGGAGCTTTACTCTGTATCAAACCCCGTGCTGTACTTGTCCTGGGAGTGTTTGATGGGGGCAGTGTAGAGGGAGCTTTACTCTGTATCTAACCCCGTGCTCTACCTGTCCTGGGAGTGTTTGATGGGGACAGTGTAGAGGGAGCTTTACTCTGTATCTTACCCCGTGCTGCTCCTGTCCTGGGAGTGTTTGATGGGGACAGTGTAGATGGAGCTTTGCTCTGTATCTAACCCCGTGCTGTACCTGTCCTGGGAGTGTTTGATGGGGACAGTGTAGAGGGAGCTTTACTCTGTATCTAACCCCGTGCTGTACCTGTCCTGGGAGTGTTTGATGGGGGACAGTGTAGAGGGAGCTTTACTCTGTATCTAACCCCGTGCTGTACCTGTCCTGGGGGTGTTTGATGGGGGACAGTGTAGAGGGAGCTTTACTCTGTATCTAACCCCGTGCTGTACCTGTCCTGGGAGTGTTTGATGGGGACAGTGTAGAGGGAGCTTTCCTCTGTATCCAAACCCGTGCTGTACCTGTCCTGGGAGTGTTTGATGGGGACAGTGTAGAGGGAGCTTTACTCTGTATCTAACCCCGTGCTGTACCTGTCCTGGGAGTGTTTGATGGGGACAGTGTAGAGGGAGCTTTACTCTGTATCTAACCCCGTGCTGTACCTGTCCTGGGAGTGTTTGATGGGTACAGTGTAGAGGGAGCTTTACTCTGTATCTAACCCCGTGTTGTACCTGTCCTGGGAGTGTTTGATGGGGGACAGTGTAGAGGGAGCTTTACTCTGTATCTAACCCCGTGCTCTCCCTGTCCTGGGAGTGTTTGATGGGGACAGTGTAGAGGGAGCTTTACTCTGTATCTAACCCCATGCTGCTCCTGTCCTGGGAGTGTTTGATGGGGACAGTGTAGATGGAGCTTTACTCTGTATCTAACCCCGTGCTGTACCTGTCCTGGGAGTGTTTGATGGGGACAGTGTAGAGGGAGCTTTACTCTGTATCTAACCCCGTGCTGTTCCTGTCCTGGGAGTGTTTGATGGGGGACAGTGTAGAGGGAGCTTTACTCTGTATCTAACCCCGTGCTGTACCTGTCCTGGGAGTGTTTGATGGGGACAGTGGAGAGGGAGCTTTACTCTGTATCTAACCCCGTGCTGTACCTGTCCTGGGAGTGTTTGATGGGGGACAGTGTAGAGGGAGCTTTACTCTGTATCTAACCCCGTGCTGTACCTGTCCTGGGAGTGTTTGATGGGGGACAGTGTAGAGGGAGCTTTACTCTGTATCTAACCCCGTGCTGTACCTGTCCTGGGAGTGTTTGATGGGGGACAGTGTAGAGGGAGCTTTACTCTGTATCTAACCCCGTGCTGTACCTGTCCTGGGAGTGTTTGATGGGGACAGTGTAGAGGGAGCTTTACTCTGTATCTAACCCCGTGCTGTACCTGTCCTGGGAGTGTTTGATGGGGACAGTGTAGAGGGAGCTTTACTCTGTATCTAACCCCGTGCTGTACCTGTCCTGGGAGTGTTTGATGGGGACAGTGTAGAGGGAGCTTTACTCTGTATCTAACCCCGTGTTGTACCTGTCCTGGGAGTGTTTGATGGGGGACAGTGTAGAGGGAGCTTTACTCTGTATCTAATCCCGTGCTGTCCCTGTCCTGGGAGTGTTTGATGGGGACAGTGTAGAGGGAGCTTTACTCTGTATCTAACCCCGTGCTGTACCTGTCCTGGGCGTGTTTGATGGGGGACAGTGTAGAGGGAGCTTTACTCTGTATCTAACCCCGTGCTGTCCCTGTCCTGGGAGTGTTTGATGGGGACAGTGTAGAGGGAGCTTTACTCTGTATCTAACCCCGTGCTGTACCTGTCCTCGGAGTGTTTGATGGGGACAGTGCAGAGGGAGCTTTACTCTGTATCTAACCCCGTGCTGTACCTGTCCTGGGAGTGTTTGATGGGGACAGTGTAGAGGGAGCTTTACTCTGTATCTAACCCCGTGCTGTACCTGTCCTGGGGGTGTTTGATGGGGGACAGTGTAGAGGGAGCTTTACTCTGTATCTAACCCCGTGCTGTACCTGTCCTGGGAGTGTTTGATGGGGACAGTGTAGAGGGAGCTTTCCTCTGTATCCAAACCCGTGCTGTACCTGTCCTGGGAGTGTTTGATGGGGACAGTGTAGAGGGAGCTTTACTCTGTATCTAACCCCGTGCTGTACCTGTCCTGGGAGTGTTTGATGGGGACAGTGTAGAGGGAGCTTTACTCTGTATCTAACCCCGTGCTCTACCTGTCCTGGGAGTGTTTGATGGGTACAGTGTAGAGGGAGCTTTACTCTGTATCTAACCCCGTGTTGTACCTGTCCTGGGAGTGTTTGATGGGGGACAGTGTAGAGGGAGCTTTACTCTGTATCTAACCCCGTGCTCTCCCTGTCCTGGGAGTGTTTGATGGGGACAGTGCAGAGGGAGCTTTACTCTGTATCTAACCCCATGCTGCTCCTGTCCTGGGAGTGTTTGATGGGGACAGTGTAGATGGAGCTTTACTCTGTATCTAACCCCGTGCTGCTCCTGTCCTGGGAGTGTTTGATGGGGACAGTGTAGAGGGAGCTTTACTCTGTATCTAACCCCGTGTTGTACCTGTCCTGGGAGTGTTTGATGGGGGACAGTGTAGAGGGAGCTTTACTCTGTATCTAACCCCGTGCTGTACCTGTCCTGGGAGTGTTTGATGGGGACAGTGTAGAGGGAGCTTTACTCTGTATCTAACCCCGTGTTGTACCTGTCCTGGGAGTGTTTGATGGGGGACAGTGTAGAGGGAGCTTTACTCTGTATCTAATCCCGTGCTGTCCCTGTCCTGGGAGTGTTTGATGGGGACAGTGTAGAGGGAGCTTTACTCTGTATCTAACCCCGTGCTGTACCTGTCCTGGGCGTGTTTGATGGGGGACAGTGTAGAGGGAGCTTTACTCTGTATCTAACCCCGTGCTGTCCCTGTCCTGGGAGTGTTTGATGGGGACAGTGTAGAGGGAGCTTTACTCTGTATCTAACCCCGTGCTGTACCTGTCCTCGGAGTGTTTGATGGGGACAGTGCAGAGGGAGCTTTACTCTGTATCTAACCCCGTGCTGTACCTGTCCTGGGAGTGTTTGATGGGGACAGTGTAGAGGGAGCTTTACTCTGTATCTAACCCCGTGCTGTACCTGTCCTGGGGGTGTTTGATGGGGGACAGTGTAGAGGGAGCTTTACTCTGTATCTAACCCCGTGCTGTACCTGTCCTGGGAGTGTTTGATGGGGACAGTGTAGAGGGAGCTTTCCTCTGTATCCAAACCCGTGCTGTACCTGTCCTGGGAGTGTTTGATGGGGACAGTGTAGAGGGAGCTTTACTCTGTATCTAACCCCGTGCTGTACCTGTCCTGGGAGTGTTTGATGGGGACAGTGTAGAGGGAGCTTTACTCTGTATCTAACCCCGTGCTCTACCTGTCCTGGGAGTGTTTGATGGGTACAGTGTAGAGGGAGCTTTACTCTGTATCTAACCCCGTGTTGTACCTGTCCTGGGAGTGTTTGATGGGGGACAGTGTAGAGGGAGCTTTACTCTGTATCTAACCCCGTGCTCTCCCTGTCCTGGGAGTGTTTGATGGGGACAGTGCAGAGGGAGCTTTACTCTGTATCTAACCCCATGCTGCTCCTGTCCTGGGAGTGTTTGATGGGGACAGTGTAGATGGAGCTTTACTCTGTATCTAACCCCGTGCTGCTCCTGTCCTGGGAGTGTTTGATGGGGACAGTGTAGAGGGAGCTTTACTCTGTATCTAACCCCGTGTTGTACCTGTCCTGGGAGTGTTTGATGGGGGACAGTGTAGAGGGAGCTTTACTCTGTATCTAACCCCGTGCTCTCCCTGTCCTGGGAGTGTTTGATGGGGACAGTGTAGAGGGAGCTTTACTCTGTATCTAACCCCATGCTGCTCCTGTCCTGGGAGTGTTTGATGGGGACAGTGTAGAGGGAGCTTTACTCTGTATCTAACCCCGTGTTGTACCTGTCCTGGGAGTGTTTGATGGGGGACAGTGTAGAGGGAGCTTTACTCTGTATCTAACCCCGTGCTCTCCCTGTCCTGGGAGTGTTTGATGGGGACAGTGTAGAGGGAGCTTTACTCTGTATCTAACCCCATGCTGCTCCTGTCCTGGGAGTGTTTGATGGGGACAGTGTAGAGGGAGCTTTACTCTGTATCTAACCCCGTGCTGTACCTGTCCTGGGAGTGTTTGATGGGGGACAGTGTAGAGGGAGCTTTACTCTGTATCTAACCCCGTGCTGTACCTGTCCTGGGAGTGTTTGATGGGGACAGTGTAGAGGGAGCTTTACTCTGTATCTAACCCCGTGCTGTACCTGTCCTGGGAGTGTTTGATGGGGGACAGTGTAGAGGGAGCTTTACTCTGTATCTAACCCCGTGCTGTACCTGTCCTGGGAGTGTTTGATGGGGACAGTGTAGAGGGAGCTTTACTCTGTATCTAACCCTGTGCTGTACCTGTCCTGGGACTGTTTGATGGGGACAGTGTAGAGGGAGCTTTACTCTGTATCTAACCCCGTGCTGTACCTGTCCTGGGAGTGTTTGATGGGGACAGTGTAGAGGGAGCTTTACTCTGTATCTAACCCCGTGTTGTACCTGTCCTGGCAATGTTTGATGGGGGACAGTGTAGAGGGAGCTTTACTCTGTATCTAATCCCGTGCTGTCCCTGTCCTGGGAGTGCTTGATGGGGACAGTGTAGAGGGAGCTTTACTCTGTATCTAACCCCGTGCTGTACCTGTCCTGGGCGTGTTTGATGGGGGACAGTGTAGAGGGAGCTTTACTCTGTATCTAACCCCGTGCTGTCCCTGTCCTGGGAGTGTTTGATGGGGACAGTGTAGAGGGAGCTTTACTCTGTATCTAACCCCGTGCTGTACCTGTCCTCGGAGTGTTTGATGGGGACAGTGCAGAGGGAGCTTTCCTCTGTATCTAACCCCGTGCTGTACCTGTCCTGGGAGTGTTTGATGGGGACAGTGTAGAGGGAGCTTTACTCTGTATCTAACCCCGTGCTGTACCTGTCCTGGGAGTGTTTGATGGGGACAGTGTAGAGGGAGCTTTACTCTGTATCTAACCCCGTGCTGTACCTGTCCTGGGAGTGTTTGATGGGGACAGTGTAGAGGGAGCTTTACTCTGTATCTAACCCCGTGCTGTACCTGTCCTGGGAGTGTTTGATGGGTCCAGTGTAGAGGGAGCTTTACTCTGTATCTAACCCCGTGCTGTACCTGTCCTGGCAGTGTTTGATGGGGGACAGTGTAGAGAGAGCTTTACTCTGTATCTAACCCCGTGCTGTACCTGTCCTGGGAGTGTTTGATGGGGACAGTGTAGAGGGAGCTTTACTCTGTATCTAACCCCGTGCTGTCCCTGTCCTGGAAGTGTTTGATGGGGACAGTGTAGAGGGAGCTTTACTCTGTATCTAACCCCGTGCTGTACCTGTCCTGGGAGTGTTTGATGGGGGACAGTGTAGAGGGAGCTTTACTCTGTATCTAACCCCGTGCTGTCCCTGTCCTTGGAGTGTTTGATGGGGACAGTGTAGAGGGAGCTTTACTCTGTATCTAACCCCGTGCTGTACCTGTCCTGGGAGTGTTTGATGGGGACAGTGTAGAGGGAGCTTTACTCTGTATCTAACCCCGTGCTGTACCTGTCCTGGGAGTGTTTGATGGGGACAGTGTAGAGGGAGCTTTACTCTGTATCTAACCCCGTGCTGCTCCTGTCCTGGGAGTGTTTGATGGGGACAGTGTAGAGGGAGCTTTACTCTGTATCTAACCCCGTGCTGTACCTGTCCTGGGAGTGTTTGATGGGGACAGTGTAGAGGGAGCTTTACTCTGTATCTAACCCCGTGCTGTACCTGTCCTGGGAGTGTTTGATGGGGACAGTGTAGAGGGAGCTTTACTCTGTATCTACCCCCGTGTTGTACCTGTCCTGGGAGTGTTTGATGGGGGACAGTGTAGAGGGAGCTTTACTCTGTATCTCATCCCGTGCTGTCCCTGTCCTGGGAGTGTTTGATGGGGACAGTGTAGAGGGAGCTTTACTCTGTATCTAACCCCGTGCTGTACCTGTCCTGGGAGTGTTTGATGGGGGACAGTGTAGAGGGAGCTTTACTCTGTATCTAACCCCGTGCTGTCCCTGTCCTGGGAGTGTTTGATGGGGACAGTGTAGAGGGAGCTTTACTCTGTATCTAACCCCGTGCTGTACCTGTCCTCGGAGTGTTTGATGGGGACAGTGCAGAGGGAGCTTTACTCTGTATCTAACCCCGTGCTGTACCTGTCCTGGGAGTGTTTGATGGGGACAGTGTAGAGGGAGCTTTACTCTGTATCTAACCCCGTGCTGTACCTGTCCTGGGAGTGTTTGATGGGGACAGTGTAGAGGGAGCTTTACTCTGTATCTAACCCCGTGCTGTACCTGTCCTGGGAGTGTTTGATGGGGACAGTGTAGAGGGAGCTTTACTCTGTATCTAACCCCGTGCTGCTCCTGTCCTGGGAGTGTTTGATGGGGACAGTGTAGAGGGAGCTTTACTCTGTATCTAACCCCGTGCTGTACCTGTCCTGGGAGTGTTTGATGGGGACAGTGTAGAGGGAGCTTTACTCTGAATCTAACCCCGTGCTGTACCTGTCCTGGGAGTGTTTGATGGGGACAGTGTAGAGGGAGCTTTACTCTGTATCTAACCCCGTGCTGTCCCTGTCCTGGGAGTGTTTGATGGGGACAGTGTAGAGGGAAATTTACTCTGTATCTAACCCTGTGCTGTACCTGTCCTGGGAGTGTTTGATGGGGACAGTGTAGAGGGAGCTTTACTCTGTATCTAACCCTGTGCTGTACCTGTCCTGGGAGTGTTTGATGGGGACAGTGTAGAGGGAGCTTTACTCTGTATCTAACCCCGTGCTGTACCTGTCCTGGGAGTGTTTGATGGGGACAGTGTCGAGGGAGCTTTACTCTGTATCTAACCCCGTGCTGTACCTGTCCTGGGAGTGTTTGATGGGGACAGTGTAGAGGGAGCTTTACTCTGTATCTAACCCCGTGCTGTACCTGTCCTGGGAGTGTTTGATGGGGACAGTGTAGAGGGAGCTTTACTCTGTATCTAACCCCGTGCTGCTCCTGTCCTGGGAGTGTTTGATGGGGACAGTGTAGAGGGAGCTTTACTCTGTATCTAACCCCGTGCTGTACCTGTCCTGGGAGTGTTTGATGGGGACAGTGTAGAGGGAGCTTTACTCTGTATCTAACCCCGTGCTGTACCTGTCCTGGGAGTGTTTGATGGGGACAGTGTAGAGGGAGCTTTACTCTGTATCTACCCCCGTGTTGTACCTGTCCTGGGAGTGGTTGATGGGGGACAGTGTAGAGGGAGCTTTACTCTGTATCTCATCCCGTGCTGTCCCTGTCCTGGGAGTGTTTGATGGGGACAGTGTAGAGGGAGCTTTACTCTGTATCTAACCCCGTGCTGTACCTGTCCTGGGAGTGTTTGATGGGGGACAGTGTAGAGGGAGCTTTACTCTGTATCTAACCCCGTGCTGTCCCTGTCCTGGGAGTGTTTGATGGGGACAGTGTAGAGGGAGCTTTACTCTGTATCTAACCCCGTGCTGTACCTGTCCTCGGAGTGTTTGATGGGGACAGTGCAGAGGGAGCTTTACTCTGTATCTAACCCCGTGCTGTACCTGTCCTGGGAGTGTTTGATGGGGACAGTGTAGAGGGAGCTTTACTCTGTATCTAACCCCGTGCTGTACCTGTCCTGGGAGTGTTTGATGGGGACAGTGTAGAGGGAGCTTTACTCTGTATCTAACCCCGTGCTGTACCTGTCCTGGGAGTGTTTGATGGGGACAGTGTAGAGGGAGCTTTACTCTGTATCTAACCCCGTGCTGCTCCTGTCCTGGGAGTGTTTGATGGGGACAGTGTAGAGGGAGCTTTACTCTGTATCTAACCCCGTGCTGTACCTGTCCTGGGAGTGTTTGATGGGGACAGTGTAGAGGGAGCTTTACTGTGTATCTAACCACGTGCTGTACCTGTCCGGTGTGTGTTTGTTGGGGACAGTGTAGAGGGAGCTTTACTCTGTATCTAAATCTGTGCTTGACCTGTCCTGGGAGTGTTTGATGGGGACAGTGTAGAGGGAGCTTTACTCTGTATCTAACCCCGTGCTGTACCTTTCCTGGGAGTGTTTGATGGGGACAGTGTAGAGGGAGCTTTACTCTGTATCGAACCCCGTGCTGTACCTGTCCTGGGAGTGTTTGATGGGGACAGTGTAGAGGGAGCTTTACTCTGTATCTAAATCCGTGCTTGACCTGTCCTGGGAGTGTTTGATGGGGACAGTGTAGAGGGAGCTTTACTCTGTATCTAACCCCGTGCTGTACCTTTCCTGGGAGTGTTTGATGGGGACAGTGTAGAGGGAGCTTTACTCTGTATCGAACCCCGTGCTGTACCTGTCCTGGGAGTGTTTGATGGGGACAGTGCAGAGGGAGCTTTACTCTGTATCGAACCCCGTGCTGTACCTGTCCTGGGAGTGTTTGATGGGGACAGTGTAGAGGGAGCTTTACTCTGTATCTCACCCCGTGCTCTACCTGTCCTGTGAGTGTTTGATGGGGACAGTGTCGAAGGAGCTTTACTCTGTATCTAACCCTGTGCTGTACTTGTCCTGGGAGTGTTTGATGGGGACAGTGTAGAGGGAGCTTTACTCTGTATCTAACCCCGTGCTGCTCCTGTCCTGGGAGTGTTTGATGGGGACAGTGTAGATGGAGCTTTGCTCTGTATCTAACCCCGTGCTGTACCTGTCCTGGGAGTGTTTGATGGGGACAGTGTAGAGGGAGCTTTACTCTGTATCAAACCCCGTGCTGTACCTGTCCTGGGAGTGTTTGATGGGGGACAGTGTAGAGGGAGCTTTACTCTGTATCTAACCCCGTGCTGTACCTGTCCTGGGGGTGTTTGATGGGGGACAGTGTAGAGGGAGCTTTACTCTGTATCTAACCCCGTGCTGTACCTGTCCTGGGAGTGTTTGATGGGGACAGTGTAGAGGGAGCTTTCCTCTGTATCCAAACCCGTGCTGTACCTGTCCTGGGAGTGTTTGATGGGGACAGTGTAGAGGGAGCTTTACTCTGTATCTAACCCCGTGCTGTACCTGTCCTGGGAGTGTTTGCTGGGGACAGTGTAGAGGGAGCTTTACTCTGTATCTAACCCCGTGCTGTACCTGTCCTGGGAGTGTTTGATGGGGACAGTGTAGAGGGAGCTTTACTCTGTATCTAACCCCGTGTTGTACCTGTCCTGGGAGTGTTTGATGGGGGACAGTGTAGAGGGAGCTTTACTCTGTATCTAACCCCGTGCTCTCCCTGTCCTGGGAGTGTTTGATGGGGACAGTGTAGAGGGAGCTTTACTCTGTATCTAACCCCGTGCTGCTCCTGTCCTGGGAGTGTTTGATGGGGACAGTGTAGATGGAGCTTTACTCTGTATCTAACCCCGTGCTGTACCTGTCCTGGGAGTGTTTGATGGGGACAGTGTAGAGGGAGCTTTACTCTGTATCTAACCCCGTGCTGTACCTGTCCTGGGAGTGTTTGATGGGGGACAGTGTAGAGGGACCTTTACTCTGTATCTAACCCCGTGCTGTACCTGTCCTGGGAGTGTTTGATGGGGGACAGTGTAGAGGGAGCTTTACTCTGTATCTAACCCCGTGCTGTACCTGTCCTGGGAGTGTTTGATGGGGGACAGTGTAGAGGGAGCTTTACTCTGTATCTAACCCCGTGCTGTACCTGTCCAGGGAGTGTTTGATGGGGACAGTGTAGAGGGAGCTTTACTCTGTATCTAACCCCGTGCTGTACCTGTCCTGGGAGTGTTTGATGGGGACAGTGTAGAGGGAGCTTTACTCTGTATCTAACCCCGTGCTGTACCTGTCCTGGGAGTGTTTGATGGGGACAGTGGAGAGGGAGCTTTACTCTGTATCTAACCCCGTGTTGTACATGTCCTGGGAGTGTTTGATGGGGGACAGTGTAGAGGGAGCTTTACTCTGTATCTAATCCCGTGCTGTCCCTGTCCTGGGAGTGTTTGATGGGGACAGTGTAGAGGGAGCTTTACTCTGTATCTAACCCCGTGCTGTACCTGTCCTGGGAGTGTTTGATGGGGGACAGTGTAGAGGGAGCTTTACTCTGTATCTAACCCCGTGCTGTCCCTGTCCTGGGAGTGTTCGATGGGGACAGTGTAGAGGGAGCTTTACTCTGTATCTAACCCCGTGCTGTACCTGTCCTGGGAGTGTTTGATGGGGGACAGTGTAGAGGGAGCTTTACTCTGTATCTAACCCCGTGCTGTACCTGTCCTGGGAGTGTTTGATGGGGGACAGTTTAGAGGGAGCTTTACTCTGTATTTATCCCGTGCTGTACCTGTCCTGGGAGTGTTTGATGGGGACAGTGAAGAAGGAGCTTTACTCTGTATCTAACCCCGTGCTGTACCTGCCCTGGGTGTGTTTGATGGGGACAGTGTAGAGGGAGCTTTACTCTGTATCTAACCCCGTGCTGTACCTGTCCTGGGAGTGTTTGATGGGGACAGTGTAGAGGGAGCTTTACTCTGTATCTAAATCCGTGCTTGACCTGTCCTGGGAGTGTTTGATGGGGACAGTGTAGAGGGAGCTTTACTCTGTATCTAACCCCGTGCTGTACCTTTCCTGGGAGTGTTTGATGGGGACAGTGTAGAGGGAGCTTTACTCTGTATCGAACCCCGTGCTGTACCTGTCCTGGGAGTGTTTGATGGGGACAGTGCAGAGGGAGCTTTACTCTGTATCGAACCCCGTGCTGTACCTGTCCTGGGAGTGTTTGATGGGGACAGTGTAGAGGGAGCTTTACTCTGTATCTCACCCCGTGCTCTACCTGTCCTGTGAGTGTTTGATGGGGACAGTGTCGAAGGAGCTTTACTCTGTATCTAACCCTGTGCTGTACTTGTCCTGGGAGTGTTTGATGGGGGCAGTGTAGAGGGAGCTTTACTCTGTATCTAACCCCGTGCTGCTCCTGTCCTGGGAGTGTTTGATGGGGACAGTGTAGATGGAGCTTTGCTCTGTATCTAACCCCGTGCTGTACCTGTCCTGGGAGTGTTTGATGGGGACAGTGTAGAGGGAGCTTTACTCTGTATCAAACCCCGTGCTGTACCTGTCCTGGGAGTGTTTGATGGGGGACAGTGTAGAGGGAGCTTTACTCTGTATCTAACCCCGTGCTGTACCTGTCCTGGGGGTGTTTGATGGGGGACAGTGTAGAGGGAGCTTTACTCTGTATCTAACCCCGTGCTGTACCTGTCCTGGGAGTGTTTGATGGGGACAGTGTAGAGGGAGCTTTCCTCTGTATCCAAACCCGTGCTGTACCTGTCCTGGGAGTGTTTGATGGGGACAGTGTAGAGGGAGCTTTACTCTGTATCTAACCCCGTGCTGTACCTGTCCTGGGAGTGTTTGCTGGGGACAGTGTAGAGGGAGCTTTACTCTGTATCTAACCCCGTGCTGTACCTGTCCTGGGAGTGTTTGATGGGGACAGTGTAGAGGGAGCTTTACTCTGTATCTAACCCCGTGTTGTACCTGTCCTGGGAGTGTTTGATGGGGGACAGTGTAGAGGGAGCTTTACTCTGTATCTAACCCCGTGCTCTCCCTGTCCTGGGAGTGTTTGATGGGGACAGTGTAGAGGGAGCTTTACTCTGTATCTAACCCCGTGCTGCTCCTGTCCTGGGAGTGTTTGATGGGGACAGTGTAGATGGAGCTTTACTCTGTATCTAACCCCGTGCTGTACCTGTCCTGGGAGTGTTTGATGGGGACAGTGTAGAGGGAGCTTTACTCTGTATCTAACCCCGTGCTGTACCTGTCCTGGGAGTGTTTGATGGGGGACAGTGTAGAGGGAGCTTTACTCTGTATCTAACCCCGTGCTGTACCTGTCCTGGGAGTGTTTGATGGGGGACAGTGTAGAGGGAGCTTTACTCTGTATCTAACCCCGTGCTGTACCTGTCCTGGGAGTGTTTGATGGGGGACAGTGTAGAGGGAGCTTTACTCTGTATCTAACCCCGTGCTGTACCTGTCCTGGGAGTGTTTGATGGGGACAGTGTAGAGGGAGCTTTACTCTGTATCTAACCCCGTGCTGTACCTGTCCTGGGAGTGTTTGCTGGGGACAGTGTAGAGGGAGCTTTACTCTGTATCTAACCCCGTGCTGTACCTGTCCTGGGAGTGTTTGATGGGGACAGTGTAGAGGGAGCTTTACTCTGTATCTAACCCCGTGTTGTACCTGTCCTGGGAGTGTTTGATGGGGGACAGTGTAGAGGGAGCTTTACTCTGTATCTAACCCCGTGCTCTCCCTGTCCTGGGAGTGTTTGATGGGGACAGTGTAGAGGGAGCTTTACTCTGTATCTAACCCCGTGCTGCTCCTGTCCTGGGAGTGTTTGATGGGGACAGTGTAGATGGAGCTTTACTCTGTATCTAACCCCGTGCTGTACCTGTCCTGGGAGTGTTTGATGGGGACAGTGTAGAGGGAGCTTTACTCTGTATCTAACCCCGTGCTGTACCTGTCCTGGGAGTGTTTGATGGGGGACAGTGTAGAGGGAGCTTTACTCTGTATCTAACCCCGTGCTGTACCTGTCCTGGGAGTGTTTGATGGGGGACAGTGTAGAGGGAGCTTTACTCTGTATCTAACCCCGTGCTGTACCTGTCCTGGGAGTGTTTGATGGGGGACAGTGTAGAGGGAGCTTTACTCTGTATCTAACCCCGTGCTGTACCTGTCCTGGGAGTGTTTGATGGGGACAGTGTAGAGGGAGCTTTACTCTGTATCTAACCCCGTGCTGTACCTGTCCTGGGAGTGTTTGATGGGGACAGTGTAGAGGGAGCTTTACTCTGTATCTAACCCCGTGCTGTACCTGTCCTGGGAGTGTTTGATGGGGACAGTGTAGAGGGAGCTTTACTCTGTATCTAACCCCGTGCTGTACCTGTCCTGGGAGTGTTTGATGGGGACAGTGGAGAGGGAGCTTTACTCTGTATCTAACCCCGTGTTGTACATGTCCTGGGAGTGTTTGATGGGGGACAGTGTAGAGGGAGCTTTACTCTGTATCTAATCCCGTGCTGTCCCTGTCCTGGGAGTGTTTGATGGGGACAGTGTAGAGGGAGCTTTACTCTGTATCTAACCCCGTGCTGTACCTGTCCTGGGAGTGTTTGATGGGGGACAGTGTAGAGGGAGCTTTACTCTGTATCTAACCCCGTGCTGTCCCTGTCCTGGGAGTGTTTGATGGGGACAGTGTAGAGGGAGCTTTACTCTGTATCTAACCCCGTGCTGTACCTGTCCTGGGAGTGTTTGATGGGGGACAGTGTAGAGGGAGCTTTACTCTGTATCTAACCCCGTGCTGTACCTGTCCTGGGAGTGTTTGATGGGGGACAGTTTAGAGGGAGCTTTACTCTGTATTTATCCCGTGCTGTACCTGTCCTGGGAGTGTTTGATGGGGACAGTGAAGAAGGAGCTTTACTCTGTATCTAACCCCGTGCTGTACCTGCCCTGGGTGTGTTTGATGGGGACAGTGTAGAGGGAGCTTTACTCTGTATCTAACACCGTGCTGTACCTGTCCTGGGAGTGTTTGATGGGGACAGTGTAGAGGGAGCTTTACTCTGTATCTAAATCCGTGCTTGACCTGTCCTGGGAGTGTTTGATGGGGACAGTGTAGAGGGAGCTTTACTCTGTATCTAACCCCGTGCTGTACCTGTCCTGGGAGTGTTTGATGGGGACAGTGTAGAGGGAGCTTTACTCTGTATCTAACCCCGTGCTGTACCTGTCCTGGGAGTGTTTGATGGGGACAGTGGAGAGGGAGCTTTACTCTGTATCTAACCCCGTGTTGTACATGTCCTGGGAGTGTTTGATGGGGGACAGTGTAGAGGGAGCTTTACTCTGTATCTAATCCCGTGCTGTCCCTGTCCTGGGAGTGTTTGATGGGGACAGTGTAGAGGGAGCTTTACTCTGTATCTAACCCCGTGCTGTACCTGTCCTGGGAGTGTTTGATGGGGGACAGTGTAGAGGGAGCTTTACTCTGTATCTAACCCCGTGCTGTCCCTGTCCTGGGAGTGTTTGATGGGGACAGTGTAGAGGGAGCTTTACTCTGTATCTAACCCCGTGCTGTACCTGTCCTGGGAGTGTTTGATGGGGGACAGTGTAGAGGGAGCTTTACTCTGTATCTAACCCCGTGCTGTACCTGTCCTGGGAGTGTTTGATGGGGGACAGTTTAGAGGGAGCTTTACTCTGTATTTATCCCGTGCTGTACCTGTCCTGGGAGTGTTTGATGGGGACAGTGAAGAAGGAGCTTTACTCTGTATCTAACCCCGTGCTGTACCTGCCCTGGGTGTGTTTGATGGGGACAGTGTAGAGGGAGCTTTACTCTGTATCTAACACCGTGCTGTACCTGTCCTGGGAGTGTTTGATGGGGACAGTGTAGAGGGAGCTTTACTCTGTATCTAAATCCGTGCTTGACCTGTCCTGGGAGTGTTTGATGGGGACAGTGTAGAGGGAGCTTTACTCTGTATCTAACCCCGTGCTGTACCTTTCCTGGGAGTGTTTGATGGGGACAGTGTAGAGGGAGCTTTACTCTGTATCGAACCCCGTGCTGTACCTGTCCTGGGAGTGTTTGATGGGGACAGTGCAGAGGGAGCTTTACTCTGTATCGAACCCCGTGCTGTACCTGTCCTGGGAGTGTTTGATGGGGACAGTGTAGAGGGAGCTTTACTCTGTATCTCACCCCGTGCTCTACCTGTCCTGTGAGTGTTTGATGGGGACAGTGTCGAAGGAGCTTTACTCTGTATCTAACCCTGTGCTGTACTTGTCCTGGGAGTGTTTGATGGGGGCAGTGTAGAGGGAGCTTTACTCTGTATCTAACCCCGTGCTGCTCCTGTCCTGGGAGTGTTTGATGGGGACAGTGTAGAGGGAGCTTTACTCTGTATCAAACCCCGTGCTGTACCTGTCCTGGGAGTGTTTGATGGGGGACAGTGTAGAGGGAGCTTTACTCTGTATCTAACCCCGTGCTGTACCTGTCCTGGGGGTGTTTGATGGGGGACAGTGTAGAGGGAGCTTTACTCTGTATCTAACCCCGTGCTGTACCTGTCCTGGGAGTGTTTGATGGGGACAGTGTAGAGGGAGCTTTCCTCTGTATCCAAACCCGTGCTGTACCTGTCCTGGGAGTGTTTGATGGGGACAGTGTAGAGGGAGCTTTACTCTGTATCTAACCCCGTGCTGTACCTGTCCTGGGAGTGTTTGCTGGGGACAGTGTAGAGGGAGCTTTACTCTGTATCTAACCCCGTGCTGTACCTGTCCTGGGAGTGTTTGATGGGGACAGTGTAGAGGGAGCTTTACTCTGTATCTAACCCCGTGTTGTACCTGTCCTGGGAGTGTTTGATGGGGGACAGTGTAGAGGGAGCTTTACTCTGTATCTAACCCCGTGCTCTCCCTGTCCTGGGAGTGTTTGATGGGGACAGTGTAGAGGGAGCTTTACTCTGTATCTAACCCCGTGCTGCTCCTGTCCTGGGAGTGTTTGATGGGGACAGTGTAGATGGAGCTTTACTCTGTATCTAACCCCGTGCTGTACCTGTCCTGGGAGTGTTTGATGGGGACAGTGTAGAGGGAGCTTTACTCTGTATCTAACCCCGTGCTGTACCTGTCCTGGGAGTGTTTGATGGGGGACAGTGTAGAGGGAGCTTTACTCTGTATCTAACCCCGTGCTGTACCTGTCCTGGGAGTGTTTGATGGGGGACAGTGTAGAGGGAGCTTTACTCTGTATCTAACCCCGTGCTGTACCTGTCCTGGGAGTGTTTGATGGGGGACAGTGTAGAGGGAGCTTTACTCTGTATCTAACCCCGTGCTGTACCTGTCCTGGGAGTGTTTGATGGGGACAGTGTAGAGGGAGCTTTACTCTGTATCTAACCCCGTGCTGTACCTGTCCTGGGAGTGTTTGATGGGGACAGTGTAGAGGGAGCTTTACTCTGTATCTAACCCCGTGCTGTACCTGTCCTGGGAGTGTTTGATGGGGACAGTGGAGAGGGAGCTTTACTCTGTATCTAACCCCGTGTTGTACATGTCCTGGGAGTGTTTGATGGGGGACAGTGTAGAGGGAGCTTTACTCTGTATCTAATCCCGTGCTGTCCCTGTCTTGGGAGTGTTTGATGGGGACAGTGTAGAGGGAGCTTTACTCTGTATCTAACCCCGTGCTGTACCTGTCCTGGGAGTGTTTGATGGGGGACAGTGTAGAGGGAGCTTTACTCTGTATCTAACCCCGTGCTGTCCCTGTCCTGGGAGTGTTTGATGGGGACAGTGTAGAGGGAGCTTTACTCTGTATCTAACCCCGTGCTGTACCTGTCCTGGGATTGTTTGATGGGGGACAGTGTAGAGGGAGCTTTACTCTGTATCTAACCCCGTGCTGTACCTGTCCTGGGAGTGTTTGATGGGGGACAGTTTAGAGGGAGCTTTACTCTGTATTTATCCCGTGCTGTACCTGTCCTGGGAGTGTTTGATGGGGACAGTGAAGAAGGAGCTTTACTCTGTATCTAACCCCGTGCTGTACCTGCCCTGGGTGTGTTTGATGGGGACAGTGTAGAGGGAGCTTTACTCTGTATCTAACCCCGTGCTGTACCTGTCCTGGGAGTGTTTGATGGGGACAGTGAAGAGGGAGCTTTACTCTGTATCTAACCCCGTGCTGTACCTGTCCTGGGAGTGTTTGATGGGGACAGTGTAGAGGGAGCTTTACTCTGTATCTAACCCCGTGCTGTACCTGCCCTGGGTGTGTTTGATGGGGACAGTGTAGAGGGAGCTTTACTCTGTATCTAACCCCGTGCTGTACCTGCCCTGGGTGTGTTTGATGGGGACAGTGTAGAGGGAGCTTTACTCTGTATCTAACCCTGTGCTGTACCTGTCCTGGGAGTGTTTGATGGGGACAGTGGAGAGGCAGCTTTACTCTGTATCTAACTCCGTGCTGTACCTGTCCTGGGAGTGTTTGATGGGGGACAGTGTAGAGGGAGCTTTACTCTGTATCTAACCCCGTGCTGTACCTGTCCTGGGAGTGTTTGATGGGGGACAGTTTAGAGGGAGCTTTACTCTGTATTTATCCCGTGCTGTACCTGTCCTGGGAGTGTTTGATGGGGACAGTGAAGAGGGAGCTTCACTCTGTATCTAACCCCGTGCTGTACCTGTCCTGGGAGTGTTTGATGGGGGACAGTGTAGAGGGAGCTTTACTCTGTATCTAACCCCGTGCTGTACCTGTCCTGGGAGTGTTTGATGGGGACAGTGAAGAGGGAGCTTTACTCTGTATCTAACCCCGTGCTGTACCTGTCCTGGGAGTGTTTGATGGGGACAGTGAAGAGGGAGCTTTACTCTGTATCTAACCCCGTGCTGTACCTGTCCTGGGAGTGTTTGATGGGGGACAGTGTAGAGGGAGCTTTACTCTGTATCTAACCCCGTGCTGTACCTGTCCAGGGAGTGTTTGATGGGGGACAGTGTAGAGGGAGCTTTACTCTGTATCTAACTCCGTGCTGTACCTGTCCTGGGAGTGTTTGATGGGGACAGTGAAGAGGGAGCTTTACTCTGTATCTAACTCCGTGCTGTACCTGTCCTGGGAGTGTTTGATGGGGACAGTGAAGAGGGAGCTTTACTCTGTATCTAACCCTCTCTGTATTTCTCTGCAGATTTGAATGGAATACACCACAGCTGCAGGAGTTTGTTGGACGTTATTATTTATTGTTCCCTTGTGGACGGTTGCTGTTCTGTGTATGAAATGTCACAACGCCGCTCCCAGTAAGTGAATCACCAGAGCGTTGTTGCCTGTCATTGGTGAGAAGCCCCAGGAGGAGAAGGAGGCCATTCTGGCCCATCGTACTGCACCATCAACACTCCCATCCTATCCCCGTAACCCCACACATTCACCCCGCTAATCCCCCTGACTCTGAGGAACAATTTAGCATGGCCAATCCACCTAACCTCCCCAATCTCGATCTGATTGGGACCCCCAGTCTCACTCAGGCCATATACACTCTTCACCATGTCGGTGTGAGAACAGGGGGGCGGGTAAACTCAAACTCACACACACTCTCTCACACTCTGTCTCACACACACTCTGTCTCTCACACTCTGTCTCACACACACTCTCTCTCACACACACTCTCTCTCTCACACTCTGTCTCTCACACTCTGTCTCACACACACTCTGTCTCTCACACTCTGTCTCACACACACTCTCTCTCACACACACTCTCTCTCTCACACTCTGTCTCTCACACACTCTGTCTCTCACACTCTGTCTCACACACACTCTGTCTCACACACACTCTCTCTTTCACACTCTGTCTCACACACACTCTGTCTCACACACACTCTGTCTCACACACACTCTCTCACACTCTGTCTCACACACACACTCTCTCACACTCTGTCTCACACACTCTGTCTCACACACACTCTGTCTCACACACACTCTGTCTCACACACACACTCTCTCACACACACTCTCTCTCTCACACTCTGTCTCACACACACTCTCTCTTTCACACTCTGTCTCACACACACTCTGTCTCACACACACTGTCTCACACACACTCTCTCACACTCTGTCTCACACACACACTCTCTCACACTCTGTCTCACACACACTCTGTCTCACACACTCTCTCTCACACACACTCTCTCTCACACACACTCTGTCTCACACACACACTCTCACACACACTCTCTCTCACACACACTCTGTCTCACACACACACTCTCTCACACACTCTCTCTCACACACACACTCTCTCTCTCACACACATTCTCTCACACACACACTCTCTCTCACACACACACTCTCTCTCTCTCTCACACACATTCTCTCACACACACACTCTCTCTCACACTCTCTCACACACACACACTCTCTCACACACACTCTCTCTCACACACACTCTCTCTCTCACACACACTCTCTCTCCCACACACACTCTCTCTCTCACACACACTCTCTCTCACACACACTCTCTCACACACACACTCTCTCTCTCACACACACACTCTCTCTCACACACACACTCTCTCTCACACACACTCTCTCACACACACACTCTCTCTCTCTCACACACCCTCTGTCTCTCACACACACTCTCTCTCTCACACACACACTCTCTCACACACACAATCTCTCTCTCACACACACTCTCTCTCACACACTCTCACACACACACATACTCTCTCTCACACACACTCTCTCACACACACACACACTCTCTCACACACACACACACACTCTCTCACACACACAGTCTCTCTCACATACACACTCTCACACACACACACACACTCACACACACTCTCTCTCACACACACTCTCTCTCACACACACTCACTCTCACACACACCCACTCTCACACACACTCTCTCTCACACACACACTCTCTTACACACACACTCTCTCTCACACACACACTCTCTCTCACACACACATTCTCTCTCACACACACTCTCTCACACACACACTCTCTCTCACACACACTCTCTCTCACACACTCTCTCTCACACACACAGTCTCTCTCACACTCTCTCTCACACACACACTCTCTCTCTCTCACACGCACTCTCTCAATCACACACACACTCTCACACTCTCTCTCTCTCACACACACTCTCTCTCACACACTCTCTCTCTCACAAACACTCTCTTTCACACACTCTCTCTCTCACACACACACTCTCTCACACTCTCTCTCTCTCACACACACTCTCTCTCACACACTCTCTCTCTCACAAACACTCTCTCAAACACACACTCTCTCTCACACTCTCTCTCTCACACACTCTCTCACAAACACTCTCTCTCACACACACACTCTCTTTCACACACACACTCTCTTTCACACACACACACTCTCTTTCACACACACTCTCTCTCTCACACACACTCTCACACACACTCCCTCTCACACACACTCCCTCTCACACACACTCCCTCTCACACACACACTCTCTTTCGCACACACTCTCTCACACACACACACTCTCTCTCACAGACACACTCTCTCTCACACACACTCTCTCTCACACACACTCTCCCTCACCCACACACTCTCTCACACACATGCACACTCTCTCAGTGGTAAGGGAGCGACACACTGTGGGAGGGTCAGTGCTGAGGGAGCGCCGCACTGTGGGAGGGTCGGTGCTGAGGGAGCGCCGCACTGTGGGAGGGTCAGTGCTGAGGGAGCGCCGCACTGTGGGAGGGTCAGTGCTGAGCGAGTGCCGCACTGTGGGAGGGTCAGTGCTGAGGGAGCGCCGCACCGTGGGAGGGTCAGTGCTGAGGGAGCGCCGCACTGTGGGAGGGTCAGTGCTGAGGGAGCGCCGCACTGTGGGAGGGTCAGTGCTGAGGGAGCGCCGCACTGTGGGAGGGTCAGTGCTGAGCGAGTGCCGCACAGTGGGAGGGTCAGTGCTGAGGGAGCGCCGCACCGTGGGAGGGTCAGGGCTGAGGGAGCGCCGCACTGTGGGAGGGTCAGTGCTGAGGGAGCGCCGCACTGTGGGAGGTTCAGTGCTGAGGGAGCGCCGCACTGTGGGAGGGTCAGTGCTGAGGGAGCGCCGCACTGTGGGAGGGTCAGCGCTGAGGGAGCGCCGCACTGTGGGAGGGTCAGTGCTGAGGGAGCGCCGCACTGTGGGAGGGTCAGTGCTGAGGGAGCGCCGCACTGTGTAAGGGTCGGTGCTGAGGGAGCGCCGCACTGTGGGAGGGTCAGTGCTGAGGGAGCACCGCACTGTGGGAGGGTCAGTGCTGAGGGAGCGCCGCACTGTGGGAGGGTCAGTGCTGAGGGAGCGCCACACTGTGGGAGGGTTGGCGCTGAGGGAGCGCCGCACTGTGGGAGGGTCGGTGCTGAGGGAGCGCCGCACTGTGGGAGGGTCAGTGCTGAGGGAGTGCCGCACTGTGGAAGGGTCGGTGCTGAGGGAGCGCCGCACTGTGGGAGGGTCAGTGCTGAGGGAGCACCGCACTGTGGGAGGGTCGGTGCTGAGGGAGCGCCGCACTGTGGGAGGGTCAGTGCTGAGGGAGTGCCGCACTGTGGAAGGGTCGGTGCTGAGGGAGCGCCGCACTGTGGGAGGGTCAGTGCTGAGGGAGCGCCGCACTGTGGGAGGGTCAGTGCTGAGGGAGCGCCACACTGTGGGAGGGTCAGTGCTGAGGGCGCGCCGCACTGTGGGAGGGTCAGTGCAGAGTGAGCGCCGCACTGTGGGAGGGTCAGTGCTGAGGGAGCGCCGCATTGTGGGAGGGTCAGTACTGAGGGAGTGCCGCACTGTGGGAGGGTCAGTGCTGAGAGAGCGCCGCACTGTGGGAGGGTCAGTGCTGAGGGAGTGCCGCACTGTGGGAGGGTCAGTGCTGAGGGAGCGCCGCACTGTGGGAGGGTCTGTGCTGAGGGAGCGCCGCACTGTGGGAGGGTCAGCGCTGAGGGAGCACCGCACTGTGGGAGGGTCAGTGCTGAGGGAGCGCTGCACTGTGGGAGGGTCAGTGCTGAGGGAGCGCTGCACTGTGGGAGGGTCAGTGCTGAGGGAGCGGCCGCACTGTGGGAGGGTCAGTGCTGAGGGAGCGCCGCACTGTGGGAGGGTCAGTGCTGAGGGAGCGCCGCACTGTGGGAGGGTCAGTGCTGAGGGAGCGCCGCACTGTGGGAGGGTCAGTGCTGAGGGAGCGCTGCACTGTGGGAGGGTCAGTGCTGAGGGAGCGCTGCACTGTGGGAGGGTCAGTGCTGAGGGAGCGCTGCACTGTGAGAGGGTCAGTGCTGAGGGAGCGCCGCACTGTGGGAGGGTCAGTGCTGAGGGAGCGCCGCACTGTGGGAGGGTCAGTGCTGAGGGAGCGCCGCACTGTGGGAGGGTCAGTGCTGAGGGAGCGCCGCACTGTGGGAGGGTCAGTGCTGAGGGAGCGCTGCACTGTGGGAGGGTCAGTGCTGAGGGAGTGCCGCACTGTGGGCGGGTCGGTGCTGAGGGAGCGCCGCACTGTGGGAGGGTCAGTGCTGAGGGAGCGCTGCACTGTGGGAGGGTCAGTGCTGAGGGAGCGCTGCACTGTGGGAGGGTCAGTGCTGAGGGAGCGCTGCACTGTGAGAGGGTCAGTGCTGAGGGAGCGCCGCACTGTGGGAGGGTCAGTGCTGAGGGAGCGCCGCACTGTGGGAGGGTCAGTGCTGAGGGAGCGCCGCACTGTGGGAGGGTCAGTGCTGAGGGAGCGCTGCACTGTGGGAGGGTCAGTGCTGAGGGAGTGCCGCACTGTGGGAGGGTCAGTGCTGAGGGAGCGCCGCACTGTGGGAGGGTCAGTGCTGAGGGAGCGCTGCACTGTGGGAGGGTCAGTGCTGAGGGAGTGCCGCACTGTGGGAGGGTCGGTGCTGAGGGAGCGCCGCACTGTGGGAGGGTCAGTGCT